>NW_027256881.1:341220075-341433006 GCF_029215685.1 Pituophis catenifer annectens
GAGGTGTCACATGGGAGCGCCATGACGCTCCCATTACCACCCGCGCGGCCGCACTCTGCGCCAGTTGGAGCCTCCGGGTGCTCCTCAAGGGGAGCCCCATGTAGAGAGCATTGCAGTAGTCCAGGCGGGAAGTGACGAGGGCATGAGTGACCGTGCGTAACGAGTCCCGATCCAGAAAGGGATGCAACTGGTGAATCAGGCGAACCTAATAAAAAATCCTCCCGGTCACGGCCGTCAGGTGCTCTTCTAAAGACAGCCGTGAATCCAGGAGGACGCCCAAGTTGCGATCCCTCTCCGTGGGGGCCAGTGATTCGCCCCCAATAGTCAGTGATGGCGTCAACTGACTATATCGGGACGTCGGAAACCACAGCCACTCGGTCTTGGATGGGTTGAGCCTGAGCCTGTTCCTCCCCATCCAGATCCGTACGGCCTCCAGGCATGTGTAAATGCAGCTTATCTCTCTGTGCCTGTTGATAGCTGATTTGTCTGCGGAGTATGTATATTAATTGGAAGCAGACACGAATCCCCCAGTGTTCCTCTTATGTTTATCTGATCTGGGAAGAAAGCAGTGGTGAAATCTTCCCCGGTTTGCCACCAGTTCACTGCCCACGCATGCACAATACATACCAAATGCACACTGTGCGCATGTGTAGTGTGTACCAAACGCATGATGTGGGCGCTTGTATGCACCAAACGCGTGCTACGTGCTGAAAAAAGAGGTTTGGGAAGGTAAGTAGAACAGTGTGGGGGGGGGGACAGCTCTGCCGCGAGATTTAGATTCACTAGAAAGCAGGATTTCCTGCTTTTTTTTACTACCTGTTTGCCCAAACCTGTAGTTTTTATCACTACCGGTTCATCCGAACCGGTGTGAACCGATAGCATTTCATCACTGGAAGAAAAGTTCTTCCCTACTCTAGTGAATAGAGATGAAAGCCGAGAACAGACCATGGTTTGCAAGCCAAGATTGAGTCCCTGCCATTTCTTGTCCTGTAAAAAAAAAATAAAAATCAGGGAATCAGGTAGTCCTTGATTTATAACCATTCATTTAGTGACAATCAAAAGTTACAACGGCACTGACAAAATTGACATAGGACCGTTTTTCACACTTACAACCATTGCAGCATCCCCAGGGACCAGTGGTGGGTTGCCACCCTTGGACTGGTTCGCAAGAACCGGTAGTAAAACCGGCAGGAGGCTCCACCCACTGACCTAGATGTCATCATAGGGGATCTACGCATGCACGATGCGAACCAGTAGTAAAGATAAGTAGATCCTGCCAGGGACACGTGATCAAAATTTGGATGTTTGGCAACTGGCTCGTATTTATGACGGTCGTAGTGTCCCGGGGTCATGTGATCCCCCTTTTGTGACCTTCTGATAAGCAAAGTCAATGGGGAAGCCAGATTCACTTAACATCCAGGATTATTAATTTATCAGCTGCACTGATTCACTTAACAACTGGGGTAAGAAAAGTCGTACAATAGGGCAAAACTCACTGAACAACTGTTTCCCTCAGCAACAGAAATTTGGGGCTCAATTGTGTTCGTAAGTCGAGGAGTGGTCGTAAGAAGAAGGGTTTTTTTTTTCTGATGGAGAATTGCTGCCAATCGGAGGTGGCAATTCTAAATTATTTATTTACTTATTACATTTGCCTAGTCCCACTACCATTTATTTATTTGTTACATTTATTTATTCATTTATTACATTTATTTATTTATTATTATCATTTATTTATTTATTGTTTATTTATTTAGTACAATTTAGCCACACTGGTGAAGCAGGTTTCGGCAGCTTTCCAACATGATAAAAAGTTAAAGGTAAAGGTTCCCCTCGCACATATGTGCTAGTCATTCCTGACTCTAGGAGGTGGTGCTCATCTCCGTTTCAAAGCCGAAGAGCCAGTGCTGTATGAAGTCGTCTCCGTGGTCATGTGGCCAGCATGACTCAATGCCAAAGGCGCACGGAACGCTGTTCCCTTCCCACCAAAGGTGGTCTCTATTTTTCTACTTGCATTTTTTACGTGCTTTCGAACTGCTAGGTTGGCAGAAGCTGGGACAAGTCACGGGAGCTCACCCCGTTACGCGGCACTAGGGATTCGAACCGCTGAACTGCCGACCTTTCGATCGACAAGCTCAGCGTCTTAGCCACTGAGCCGCCATGTCCCTTAACATGATAAAAAGACAACTATCAAATAGTTATAATTAAGAAAGGTTAAACAGGAAATTGAAAACTAGAAATTGCAACGGTCGTAAAGGCAAGCTCATTGCCGAGCGCCCGGATCGCGAACATCCGACCGTCGGGAAGCCGGGACCGTTGCTAAGTTACTTTTTTTCAGGACTGCCACAACTTTGAACGTTCGCTAAATAAATGGTCATAAGTCAAGGGCTACTTGTATTGTGGAATCCAGAACATAGGTTAAATCAGTCGTCACGCTAAATTGTGAACAAAAGTGTGAACACTGCCTCTCCTTTTTTTTTTTTAATGTGCCAACAACGCGGGGTTTGGCGGTGGGGGCAACAGAGACCCCCCCCCGTGTTTTCCTCCGAGATCCGGTGGCAGAAGTAAAAACAGAACCACCGCAAAGAAGAGCTCCTGTTTCTGCACATGGAAATCTCTACGCATTTTGCAACAGAGCAGATGGAAGGTGCAGGTGCGGGACAGAATGAATGGAGAAGGTGTCACAGCTCACCGTTGTTGAGAAAAGTTCAGATAAAAGCTCGCGGTTATGCAACTGGTGTTCTTCGCCACCCCAGCATTTTCTAAATGTCCTTCTCACCAGCTGGCGATGGGTGCTGCTGATATCAGGCACAACTTTAAGCAATTGTCGGATAGATCTTTATTTGGTGGGGGCTGAAATCAGACCCAAGCATCCATCCGTTGTCTGTCTGTCTGTCTGTCTGTCTCGCTATCTCTCTATCTATCCATCCACTGGTGGGCTGCAACCGGTTTAACAACCGGTTCGGTGAGCGCGCGCCTAATGCGCTTGCGCGCAGCGTTCAAAATACAGCAATTTGAAGCTCAGCTGCTTACCTTCTAAAGCAGCCCCGGTAAGTAGAACAGTGGAGGCACGGAAATCAGCTGCGCCGCGTGAATCAGCTGAGCCAGAAAGAAGGAAATATAGGACAGGATAGGGAGGGTGCAGGTGGGCGGGGCCAGCTGATCATCGGAACTACCGGTTCACCCAAACCAGTCTGAACTGGCTAAATCCCAACCATCTCTCTCTCTCATCTATCTATCTATCTATATCTATCTACTATCTATCTATCTATCTATCTATCTATCTATCTATCTATCTATCTATCTATCTCTATCTATCTATCTATCTATCTATCTTTTTTTTTTTAATTTGATTTATATGCCGCCCTTCTCCGGAGACTCAGGGCGGCTTACAATGCGTTAAGCAATAGCCTTCATTCTTTTGTATATTTTATACAAAGTCAGCTTATTGCCCCCACAAACTGGGTCCTCATTTCACCTACCTTAGAAAGGATGGAAGGCTGAGTCAACCTTGAGCCTTGGAGAGATTCGAACCAGCAGAAATTGCAGGCAGCTGTGTTAATAACAGGGTGCACTAAACCACTGTACTATCAAGGCTCTCTCTCTCTCATCTATCTATCTATCTTTATCTATCTCTATCTATCTATCTATCTATCTATCTATCTATCTATCTATCTATCTATCTATCTATATCTATCTATCTATCTATCTATCTATCTATCTATCTATCTATCTATCTATCTATCTATCACATCTCTCTCTCTCTCTCTCTCTCTCTCTCTCTCTCTCTCTCTCTCTCTCTCTCTCATCTCTCATCTCTCTATATCTATCTCATCTATCATCTATCACATTGATATGTCTGCCCATTTTACAAGAAGCAATTCTGGGTAGTGTACAACAATCAATAAAATAAATAAATATATATTAACCCTCATTATTGAAATATAATAAGTTGCTATTCAATACGAAAAATACACTAAAGATTTTAAAAATATGCAAACCACAGGGAGGGAATAAAATTTCAAACCCAATGGAGCCATCTAAGAAGTTCTTCAGTTCCCTGGGACTCTCAAGCTTGGTGACACAACCAGATCCGGAGGGACTTCCGGAATGGAAACAGGAAATAATTCCTCCCTCTTGAAGATTTGGCCCTTTCGGCACAAAGCCTTCTTCTGTGCCTTTGGTTCTTGTTCTTGGACATTATGGAGAACAGATCCACCCCCACCAGTGGTGAAATCCTACCAGTTCACACCGGTTCGGGCGAATCATAGTGATAAAAGCTACCGGTTCAGCGAACCAGTAATAAAAAAAAGCTACCGGTTGGTCCGAACCGGTATTTCCGATGATCAGCTGTGCCGCACAATTTATATTCGCTAGAAAGCAGGAAATCCTGCTTCCTACTGAATCTAAATAGCACGGCAAAGCTGTTTCCCACCCTCGCTGTTATACTTACCTTAGAAATTATACTTTTTCCGTGCAAAGCGTGCATTTAGTGCGCAATGCACATGTGCGCATGCATAGCATGTGTTTGGCACACACCGTGCATGCATGGGCAGCGAACCGGTCGCAAACTGCGGAGAATTTCACTACTGACCCCCACCCACCCCCCATCTTCTCTGGACCAGCCCAAGGATTCCTTCAATGTGCATCCCCCATGGCTCCTGTTTCCAAAAAGAATAGTTGGAAGTGGGGTGTTGGCTCACTGGGGCTGATGCTTCCCGCAACCCCATTCTGCACTGCCTGCTGTCGAAGGATGCCACTATAATTTATGAGGTGTCCTTGCCTGCTGGGCCCAGATGGTGGTGAGATGCATCCCTGATGAGGAGTGGGCCTTTCAGGCAACAAATGCCAGTGGCATGAATCTTTTAAATCTCCTTGTGATGTAATGGGATGGCAATGGCAGCCTTTTGCAGCTCCCTCTGCTAAGACTTCTTGGCATTGGCATGTTCCATGAAAGGAGAGAGAGAGAGACAGAGAGACAAAAAAATAGAAAGGGAGAGAGGGAGAGAAAGAAATTGAAAGAGTGAGAGAAAGAGAGAGAGAAAAAATAGAGAAAGACTGAGCGAGAAAGAGAGAGAGAAACCAGAGAAAGAGAGTGGGGGAGAGAGAGAGGGAGAGAGAGAGAGAAATCAGGGAGAGAAAGAGAAAGAAAAGAAAGAGAAATTGAAAGAGTGAGAGAGAAAGTGTGAGAAAGAAGAGAGGGAGAGAGAAAAATCGGAAAGAGAGAGAGATAGAAATTGAAAGAGAGAGAGAAAGAGAGAGAGAGGGAAAGAGAGAGAGGGAGAGAGAAAAAAAAATCAGAAAGAGAGAGAGAAAGATGGAAATTGAAAGAGAGAGAGAGGGAGGGAAAGAGAGAGAGGGAGAAAGAGAGAAATCAGGGAGAGAAAGAGAAAGAAAAGAAAGAGAAATTGAAAGAGTGAGAAAGTGTGAGAAAGAAGAGAGGAAGAGAGAAAAATCGGAAAGAGAGAGAGAGAGAAAGAGATAGAAATTGAAAGAGAGAGAGAGAAAGAGAGGGAGAGAAGGAAAGAGAGAGGGAGAGAGAAAATCAGAACGAGAGAAAGATAGAAATTTAAAGAGAGAGAGAAAGAGAAAGAGGGAAAGAGAGAGAAAGGGAGAGAGAGAGAGGGAAAGAGATAGAAATTGAAAGAGAGAGAGGGAAAGAGAGGGAGAGAGAAATCAGAGAGAGAAGGAGAAAGAAAAGAAAGAAATTGAAAGAGTGAGAGAGAAAGTGTGAGAAAGAAGAGAGGGAGAGAGAAAAATCAGGAAAAGAGAGAAAGAGATAGAAATTGAAAGAGTGAGAGAGAGAAGGAGAGCGAGATAGCGCTGCTATTTCATCATAGTCACAAAAGAAGGAAAAAGGCATTTGCTGAGTAACAGAGAGAGTAGCAGATATCTACGAGACCGCCTTCTGCCGCCAATAGCCTCCCACCGGCCAGTTCACTCGCACAGAGAGGGCCTCCTCAGGGTGCCGTCGGCCAGACAATGTCGGCTGGCGACCCCCAGGGGGAGAGCCTTCTCTGTGGCGGCACCTGCCCTCTGGAACGACCTACCCCCAGAGATATTCACGATACCAGACCTCCAGACTTTTCGTCAGGCCCTGAAAACACATCTATTTCATTTAGCCGGGCTGGCTTGAACCCATCCTTTCGGTTTTAATTTGAAATTGGTTTTAACTGGGTTGTTTTAAACTGAGGGCCGAAATTATTTAATGTCTTTTAAATTGTTTTTTAAATTTTATATGTTATGTTTTATCTCGGCTGTTCTCCGCCCTGAGTCCTGTTGGAGAAGGGCGGTATAAAAAATCAAATAATAAATAAATAAATATATATTTAAGTGGTGATTTGAGATATCACCCAACTATGGCTATACAAACATCTTGAGCTACGTAGGAAAAAACCCTGACTAGAAAAGTATTATACATATTTACCTACGAATTAAAAGAACAAAATAAAAATAAATATTTGACCTTTACAGGGAGGAGTCATAAAATAAGGGTGTGGCTGGCTGAAGAAGTCTCATAAGACAGAAATAGTACTATCCCAGTCTCCCTTAAGTCTCACAACAGACAACACAAAATGTCTGATAAAGCCTGAAAGTGGTCTCCTGGTGACTGGCCCAAAGTCCCCTAACTGGCTTTTATACCTCAAATGGGACTAGAACTCCCAAACACCTGGCTTCTAGCTGGTGTCTTTGACTAGACCAAATACCACTTTGGACCAAGTAATTGTACCGGTGTTATTAACCCTGAGAACTTTAAAATGTGTGGACTTCAACTCCCAGAATTCCCCAGCCAACTCGGGAATTCTGGGAGTTGAAGTCCATACATCTTAAAGTTCTCCAGGGTGGAAAATGGTGGACATAACATTTGCCAATTTTCCCTGAGCCACGTCCAGCATATGCTCAGGATACACCACTCCTTTAATGTGATGGAGATGTCTTCGGACAGCGCTGGCTCTTCGGCTTTGTAATGGAGATGAGCACTGCCCCTTAGAGTCGGGAACGACTAGCACATATGTGCGAGGGGAACCTTATAAATGACTTAGATGAGGAAATAGAAGGGGAACTCATCAAATTTGAAGATGACACTAAACTGGCAGGAATAGCCAACACCCTAAACTCAGACAAACTCAGGATCCAAAACGATCTTGATAAATTTGAACAATGGGCCCTATTCAACAAAATGAATTTTAATGTGGAGAAAAGCAAAGCTTTATGTTTAGGCCGGAAAAACCAAAGGTACAAGTACAGATTAGGTGAGACCTGGCTCAAAAACAGTAACTGTGAGAGGGACCTTGGAGTCCTAGTGGACGATCACTTGAATATGAGCCAGCAGCCAAAAAAGCTAATAGACTCCTGGGTTGCATAAACAGAGGCTTATGTTCTGCCCCAGCTACAGACGCCAAAGAACGTAACACACACAAAGTCTGTACAAACCTTAGTTTACTAAAATAAAATCAGTTTTTTCTTCAAACAGGAATCCAAAGAATAAATAATCTTAATCTTACTATGGTTGGTAGAAAGCCCAGAAGCAATTTGCAAAGAACTAAGATCAAGGCACGAAGATATGTGAACTAAGTTGTTCCCTGCAAATTGCTTCAGTCGGCATTCTTCCTTAAATAGGCTAAAGGAGTGGCCAATTAGCCCCAAGCCTTACTCTTGAGGAGACCTCCTCTTGAGGAGCCACTACTGCCTTTTGGCAGCTCTGTGCACCCGTGCATCGAGAAGAGGCTCCTTCTCTTCGTCCTCTTCACTTAAGGGAGCTTCTGGAGGTTCTGAAGGCCTTGGCTGAATCCCCGCCTCTGGCACCACATCTTCTCCAGCCTCCTCATTGTCCGACTCGAGTGCCAGCTGCACAGGCTGCTAGCGCAGCACCACACCAGCCTCCTCGCTGTCTGAATCAGCTACTAGCTGCACAGGCCGTGTACGGGCCACAACAGCATAGAATCAAGACTACGTGAAGTATTAGTACCGCTTTATAAAGCCTTAGTAAGACCATGCCTGGAATACTGCAACCAGTTTTGGTCACCACATTACAAAAAAAATGTTGAGACTTTGGAAAAAGTTCAGACAGACAAGAGCAACTAAGATGATCAAAGGCCTGGAGATGAAACCATATGAAGAGCGGCTGCAGATTTTGGGTCTGGCTAGTCTAAAGAAAAGAAGAATTAGGGGTGACATGATAGCAGTATTCCAGTATTTGAGGGGCTGCCCCAAAGAAGAGGGGGTCAAATTATTCTCCAAAGCACCAGAGGGCAGGACAAGAAACAATGGTTAGAAACTAATTAAAGAGAGAAGCAACCTGGAATTAAGGAGAAACTTCCTAACAGTGAGGACAATTAACTAGTGGAACAGCTTGCCTCCAGAAATCATGGGCGCTCCATCACTGGAGGTTTCTAAGAAGAGACTGCACTTGTCTGAGATTGTATAGGTCCGTGATGGCGAACCTATGGCACTCGTGCCACAGGTGGCAAGTGGAACCATGTTGCCTGGCACGCCGGCTCAGCTCTCAGCCTCTCTAGGAGACTCTGGAGGCTGGGGACAGCAAAAAAGTCACTTCCTGTCTAACCGAAAGTTGGAAAACGGGCCCTTTTGGGCCTCCGGAGGACCTCTGAAGGGGTGGGGAAGGCTGTTTTCACCCTCCCCAGATGCATAGAGAGGATCTGGAGCCAGGTGAGAAAGAAAAACAGGCCTACTGGGCCATCGCGTGCCAGAAGCGAGGGTGGGGCAGGGCACATAGAATTATGGGTGTGGGCACACATGCACCCGCCCCCCCTTCCTGGCACATGATGGCAAAAAGGTTAGCCATCACTGGTATAGGTTCTTCTGCTTGAGCAGGGGGCTGGACTAGAAGGCCTCCAAGGTCCCTTCCAGCCAGAGGTGGGATTCACTTACCTTCCCTACCGGTTCGCAAATGTGAGCGTGCACGCTCACATTTCACCTCCTTCCACGCATGCTGGGCCTTCTGTGCATGTTCTTTGCCCTCGCGTTTGCTTTATGTGCATGAGCACTGCCTCCAAAATGTGGCTAAATAGAATGGCATTAAGTCTGGGCGGGTGGGCGGAGCCTACTGCAGTTGACGCTACCGGTTTGCCCGAACCAGACAGAACCGGCTGAATCCAATCACTGCTTCCAGCCCTATTCTATTCTATCTTTCCCCATCTCCTCCAGTTGTTAAGATCTGCCATTCACTATGTGTGTGTGTGTGTCTCTCCCTCTTTCACTCACCTCCTTTCCGCCCGGTAACCCCTTTCCTCTTTTCTCCTTCACGATATTAAAGCACTTAATCCCTTCTGCAGAGCCCTTCAGCTCCGTTACCTTGTCCTTAGAGGGTCCTTATCTTCGACAGGGAACACGGAAAGAGAAAGAGGGAGATCTTGAAATTCCGTTTGCGAACTACGGCCCTCACTTTCCTCTGTAGCATCCTTCAGAACAATGCTGCCTTAACCCCCAAGGGCAGGTAGTCCTCGACATACGACCACCGTTCAGCCCAAAATTTCTGTGGCTAAGTGAATCCGTTGTTAAGTGAGTTTTGCCCCATTTTAACAATCTTCCTTGCCACAGTTGTTAAGTGAATGACTGCAGTTGTTAAGTTAGTAACATGGTTTTCCCCATTGACTTGGCTTGTTTGAAAGTCACAAAAGGTGATCATAAAGAATAAAAATAGAAATAATAGGAATAGGAATGACTTGGCCTGGCCTGGCCTGGCATGGCACGGCACGGCACAGTACAGAACACAATAGAATAGAATAGAAAATAGAATAGAACAGAACAGAAAATAGAGTAGAGTAGAGTAGAGTAGAGTAGAGTAGAGTAGAGTAGAGTAGAGTAGAGTAGAATAATTAGAATAGAATAGAATAGAATAGAATAGAATAGAATAAAATAGAATAGAACAAGGAACAAAGAATAGAACAGAACAGAACAAGGAACAAAGAATATATTAAAATAGAATAGAATAATAGAACAGAACAGAACAGAACAGAACAGAACAGAACAAGGAACAAGGAACAAGGAACAAGGAACAAGGAACAAGGAACAAAGAATAGGATAGAACAGAACAGAACAGAACAAGGAACAAGGAACAAAGAATATAGTAGAGTAGAGTAGAGTAGAGTTGAGTAGAGTAGAGTAGAGTAGAGTAGAGTAGAGTAGAGTAGAGTAGAATATACCCTGTTTCCCCTAAAATAAGACATCCCCTGATAATGAGCCCAATCGGGCTTTTGAGCGCATGCACTAAAATAAGCCCCCCCGAAAATTAGCCCGCCCTGAAAATATTTAAACGCATGTGCAGCCGGTCCCCGCCATTTCCTCTGGTTTCTTCCATGCGCCCCAAAATAATAAGACCTCCCCGAAAATAAGACCAAGCACTTATTTCGGGGTTCAAAAAAATATAAGACAGGGTCTTATTTTCAGGGAAAGACGGTAGAATAGAATAGAATAGAATAGAATAGAATAGAATAGAATAGAATAGAATAGAATAGAATAGAATAGAATAGAATAGAATAGAATAGCTTTACTGGCTAAGTGTGATTAGACACATAAGGAATTTGTCTCTGATGAATGACCTTGAGATATTGCAATCATCATAAATATGAGTCACTTGCCAAACATCTTAATTTTGATCACGTGGCCACGGGGATGCTGCAACGGTCAGAAGTATGGAAAATGGTCACAAACCACTTTTTTCATTGCCGTTGTAACTTCAAACAGTCACTAAACGAACCGTTTTACGTCAGGGATTACCGGTACCTGTTTCTCCCCAAATCCAGGTGTCGATGAGCATTTGAATACATAGCAGAGATAACCTCCTAAATCTATTCATTGCCCATCGACAAGGGGAGGAAGGGTCCAGAAATTTGGCATTTTGGCTGTGATTTTTATGAAACCAAGGCAACGGGCGAGGAGGAAGCAGAATGAAAGAAATTTTTTAAAATCAGCGTATTTCCTCCTTTGCCTGGGCCCACCTTCCCAAGGCCTTCTCCCTATGGCAAGGTGAAATGGAAACGCAGACCGTCTAATGCAATAAAACAATAAACAGGCAAAGCCTCTCAGGGCTGAACAGAAATGCAAAAGAGAATTTAATTTCTGGAGGCCTCCAAGACTCGAGCATCAAAGCAGGGACCAAAAGAAGAAAGCAGATTTCGGTTTTGCGCAGCAAGTGAATAAAAGACCCTCAAGAGAGGATCTGAACAGCAGTGGGGGGTGCTAATAGAAAAGAAAAGAAAAGAAAAGAAAAGAAAAGAAAAGAAAAGAATAGAATAGAATAGAATAGAATAGAATAGAATAGAATAGAATAGAATAGAATAGAATAGAATAGGAATAGAATAAGAATTGAATTATTAGAATAGAATAGAATAGAATAGAATAGAATAGAATAGAATAGAATAGAATAGAATAGAATAGAATAGAATAGAAATCTTTATTGGCCAAGTGTGATTGGACATACAAGGAATTTGTCTGTGTTTATTAGGGATTGTGCCAGAAATATACAATAGAGAATTGAGATATTTGATTGTGAATGTTTTAACAGCGGCTAGAATTGTGTTTGCTAAAAACTGGAAAAATGAGCAAATACCAACGCAAGATGAAGTTATTAAGAAAATCATGGAATGTGCTGAAATGAGTAAATTGACATTTGAAATTAGAGAACAAGAGGATAAACAATATTATAAGGTATGGGATTTATTTTATCAACGGCTAGATAATAAAACATGGAAATGAAATATGAAACATGAAATGAATGTTATAAATATAATATTTGAAAATAATTTTTAATGAAGCAATAAAGCCATAGTTAAATAAATGATAAATGAGGATGTTTATTTGTTTGACAATATGAGAAATTAGAGGATTAGTAAACTTTGAATATGGGGATGAAGCACAAAAGACTTGTAACCGACCGACACACTGTTTGCAATTGTAATGGATGATGGATTTATGTTTTATGTTTTGTTTAACAATAAAAAAAAAAATAAAAAAGAAAGAAAGAAAGGAATTTGTCTTTGGTGCATACGCTCTCAGTGTACATTAAAAAAAATACATTCATCAAGAATCATAAGAAACAACACTTAGTGATAGTCATAGAATAGTAAATAAGCAAGGTTATCTTCGAGACCGCCTTCTACCGCATAGCTCCCAGTGACTGGTAAGATCCCACCGAGTTGGTCTCCTCCGGGTCCCGTCAGCTAAACAATGCCGGCTGGCGGGCTCACGTAGGAGGGCCTTCTCTGTGGCTGCCCCAGCTCTCTGGAACCAGTTACCTTCTGAGGTCCGGACCACCCCCACCCTATTGGCCTTCCGAAAAGCGGTGAAGACCTGGCTTTTCCGGCAGGCCTGGGGCCGTTGATCTCGCTGTTGCGATCCGGCGAGATCCGGCCATGAATGGTGTGAATGTTTTTTTTTTTTAATTTGATTTATATGCCGCCCTTCTCCGGAGACTCAGGGCGGCTTACAATGCGCTAAGCAATAGCCTTCATCCTTTTGTATATTTATACAAAGTCAGCTTATTGCCCCCACAACTGGGTCCTCAATTTACCTACCTTAGAAAGGATGGAAGGCTGAGTCAACCTTGAGCCTGGCGAGATTCGAACCTGCAGTAATTGCAGGCAGATGGTCTTAATAACAGGGTGCTTTAGACCACTGTACTACCAAGGCTCTTAACGTTTTAATGTTTTAATTTTTAAATGTTTTTATAATGGTTTTTTTTTAAACGCATTGTAAGCCGCCCTGAGTCTCCGGAGAAAGGCGGCATATAAATTGAACTAATAAATAAATAACCAAATCATATTTCACTGCCGAAAGATTGCTAAGAAACTCGTTTCAGGTTTTGGGATTATGCGTGACGCACTTTTCTTTTCTTTCCGAATTAGAACCGATCCATCCGGAATCCTCAGTTGGATTTATCGCTCGGTAATTCACGCGGGTTATGCACGCGATGCCTCTGTTCGGTGCCTTTGTTTCTCTTGTCTTTTCCTCTGGATCCAAGCGGCCAACGGATAACTCTCTAAAACAAAAATAACTGATCCCACAGGGCTTTGATGGTGCAGTATCTCTCCCACCCCCACCCCCCGCAGACATACATACACACACATCCTGTAAAACACAGGACCAAATGGATCTTGTTTAATCAGGCGCACGACTGAATCATGCTGTTATGGGGGCTAAAGTGTTATTGCCTCTAGTAACTATCAGATAACAGCTTCAAAGTGGAAATCAGAAAATACGGCAGCCGGCAGAAATCAGGGCTGCGAAAGACAAACTGGCTGGGGAATGAAACCTTAAATTCAGACTCTGAACAATGGCCACTTCCGAGGCAAGGTGCAAATTATAAACTCTTATTTTTGGTGAATATGATGGCCTATGGCAGGAGTGAAATCCAGCAGGTTCTGACAGGTTCTGGAGAACCGGCAGCGGAAATTTTGAACAGTTCGGAGAACCGGCAAATACCACCTCTGGCTGGCCCCAGGAGTGGGGGTGGGAATGGGGATTTTGCAGTATCCTTCTCCCAGGAGTGGAGTGGAAATGGAGATTTTGCAATATCCTTCTCCCAGGAGTGGGGTGGGAATGGAGATTTTGCAATATCCTTTCCCCAGGAGTGGGGAGGGAATGGGGATTTTGCAGTATCCTTCTCCCAGGAGTGGGGAGGGAATGGGGATTTTCCAATATCCTTCTCCCAGGAGTGGGGTGGGAATGGAGATTTTGCAATATCCTTTCCCCAGGAGTGGGTAGGGAATGGGGATTTTGCAGTATCCTTCTCCCAGGAGTGGGGTGGGAATGGAGATTTTGCAGTATCCTTCTCCCAGGAGTGGGGAGGGAATGGAGATTTTGCAATATCCTTCCCTCAGGAGTGGGGTGGGAATGGGGATTTTGCAGTATTCTTCCCCTGCTATGCCCACCAAGCCACGCCCACAGAACCGGTAGTAAAAAAAATTGGATTTCACCACTGGCTCACGGGTCTGAATTTAGAAAGAGCCACGGGCCAAAGACTAGATTGTCTTTTATTACTTTGTTTTATTGCCTTTTCACTGTTTTATCTGCTTTAATTACAGATAGTCCTCGACTTACAACGGTTTTACAACAGTCCTCGACTTAACAACAATTCAGATGCAGGATACTATACTAAGTGACTGTTCGACTTACAATAATTCAGAGGCAGGACATTTTGGGACCGTTCGAAGTTACGACAGCATTGAAAAAAGTGACTATGACCGTTTTTCGCACCAATGACCGTTGCAGCATCCCCAGGGTCAAATGATCAAAATTCAGACTCTTGGTAACCGACGCATATTTATGATGGTCGCAGTCTCCTGGGGTCACGTGATCCCCTTTTGTGAACCTCCTGACAAGCCAAGTCAATGGGGAAGCTGGATTCACTTAAGGACTGTGTTACCAATTGAACAACTGCAGTGATTCACTTAACAAACCTGGTAAGAAAAGTCGTAAAATGGGGTGATACTCACTAAACAACTGTCTCACTTAACGACAGAAATTTGGGGCTTAATTGTGGTCATAAGTTGAGGACTACCTATATACCCTGTTTCAGTGGTGGGTTCCGCCCGGTTCGGCCGAGCCGGTAGCAGTGACAATATGACGTCACCGAATCGGTTCTCTTTGTTCATTATTCTTACCTTTTTTTGGCCCTGCCCCCAATCTATTCGCTACCTCCTGAGTCCCAGCTGATTGGCTAGAAGGAAAAAAACTGTTTAAACTCTTGCCACGGGGCTTCAAAGGGCCACCCTACAGCTGATCAATGTTAAAAGGCAGTGTATTGGTAGACCGGTGCCTGCAAAAATAAATGGGTAGACCAGTGCGTTCAAAAAACAAATGGGTAGATCGGTGTGTTCGAAAAACAAATGGGTAGACTGGAACCCTCCAAGAACAAATGGGTAGACCGGTACAGCTCTGCAAGCAGTTAAAAGCCTGGTAGACCAGTACCTCTGCTAAATCCTAAAGAATTGTCACATGACCCTCAAACCACGCCCACAAAATAAGCCACCCCCACAGAACCAGTAGTAAAAATTTTTAGGACCCACCCCTGCCCTGTTTCCCCCAAAAATAAGACATCCCCTGATAATAAGCCCAATTGGGCTTTTGAGCGCATGCGCTAAAATAAGCCTCCCCACCGAAAATAAGCCCTCCCCAAAAATATTTAAACAAGAGCTGGAAATCAGGCAAGACGGCAAGAGGAGCCCCGTCTTGCTCCACGCGCCCCAAAATAATCAGACTTCCCTGAAAATAAGGCCAAGTGTTTATTTCGGGATTCAAAAAAAATATAAGACAGGGTCTTATTTTCGGGGAAACACGGTAGCTATCTAGTGCACTGCACCCAAGAAAAAGGCAGAAATATGAAGCAAATATGCCTTAAGACCTCTTGGGATAATAGGAGTGTTGACATTCAGGAAGCTTAGAAGCGATATTGATAACCATCACATTCTTAATACTCGATTTGAAGACGGAGAAGAAAATAACAGTTACAGCGTGTCATACTTGCTGAAGGTTTAAGCCCTGCAGAGAATTAACTTACCTGGCGTTGTGGTCCGTTGGCAGCCTTTGGAGCTAACAGCAGAGTTGGATAGTGAGGAGGCTGGGGAGGACCATGGGCCAGTCCTGGAGTCTGGGGAAGGCTCGGATGAAGGCTCTGCATCAGAGGCAGAGAAAGGGCCATCTGGGAGGTACATGCTGCCTCCGGAGCCTCCAGAGTCAGACCTTAGCGAGGCAGAGGAATAGGGGGAGCCTGTTCCCGGTGCGCGCATGCGCAGAGCTGCCAAAAGGCAAGAACAGTTAAAACAAAAGGGACGATTTGTGAGTAGGGCTGGGAGATGATTGGCCCCTCCCATAAGACTTCAAAGAGGAGCAAAGGCACATGGGCCTTTGCAGGAAGCAACGTTGTTAATTCTGTGCAGTTAATTCACAGCTGAGTCCGAATTAGTTGCAAAAAGTCCTTCGGGAGAATCACCCGCCTTTATCTTCTTTGACAGGCTGCCAAAGACCTACTTGGCAAAGCCACACGGATTCCAGAATCAAACAGAGAGGCCGACTGGGAACAGAATTAACAACGTTGCTTTCCTGCAAAGGGCCCACGTGCCTTTGCTCCTCTTTTAAGCCTTATGGGAGGGGCCAATCATCTCCAGGCCTTACTCCTGAGTTGTCCCTTTAGATTTAACCGTTTGTGCCTTCTGGCTCCTCTTGTTCCTCTGCCTCTCTGCTGTCCGACTCTGGAGACTCTGGAGTCCACGTATCACTCCCAGATGGCCCTGGCCCCATCTCTGCCTCTGACGCAGAGCCCTCATCCGGGCCTTCCCTAGCCTCCAGGACTGACCCATGTTCCTCCCCAGCCTCCTCACTGTCCGACTCCGCTACCAGCTCTGCAGGCTGCTGGCAGACCACAACAGTTGGTTTGTTCTTGCAATATAGCCTCTGTGTTATATAGTTTCTGTGTTTCTGTCTTTTGAGGTCTGGTTATTGCTTTTGCTGCGTGGGTATTGTAGTTTCTTATATAAATGAATACTGCTGAATTATTTACTTGTGTGCTGGTTGGATTTGCTGCAAACTCTAACAAGAAGCAACCTAGAAATAAGGAGAAACTTCCTAACAGTGAGGACAATTAACCACTAGAAGAGCTTGCCTCCAGAAGTTGTGGCAGGGGTGGGTTCTAAACTTTTTTACTACCGGTTCTGTGGGTGTGGCTTATTTTGTGGGTGTGGCTTGATGATCATGTGACAATTCTTTAGGATTTAGCAGAGGTACTGGTCTACCAGGCTTCTAACTGCTTGAAGAGCTGTACCGATCTACCCATTTTATTTTTGGAGGCACTAATCTACCTATTTATTTTTGCAGGCACTGGTCTACCTATTCATTTTTGTAGGCACTGGTCTACCTATTTATTTTTGCAGGCACTGGTCTACCTATTTATTTTTGCAGGCACTGGTCTACCTATTCATTTTTGTAGGCACTGGTCTACCTATTTATTTTTGCAGGCACTGGTCTACCTATTTATTTTTGCAGGCACTGGTCTACTGGTCTACCCATTTATTTTTGCAGGCACTAGTCTACCTATTCATTTTTGTAGGCACTGATCTACCTATTTATTTTTGCAGGCACTGGTCTACCTATTTATTTTTGCAGGCACTGGTCTACCCATTTATTTTTGCAGGCACTGGTCTACCCATTTATTTTTGCAGGCACTAGTCTACCTATTCATTTTTGTAGGCACTGATCTACCTATTTATTTTTGTAGGCACTGGTCTACCCATTTATTTTTGCAGGCACTGGTCTACCTATTCATTTTTGCAGGCACTGATCTACCTATTTATTTTTGCAGGCACTGGTCTACCCATTTATTTTTGCAGGCACTGGTCTACCCATTTATTTTTGCAGGCACTGGTCTACCCATTTATTTTTGCAGGCACCGGCCTACTCATTTGTTTTCTTTTACCACTGATCACCTGTAGGGCGGCCCTTTGAAGCCCCGCGGCAAGAGTTTAAACAGTTTTTTTCCCTCTAGCCAATAGCTGGGACTCAGGAGGTAGCAATAGATTGGGGGTGGGGCCAAATAAAAGATAAGAATAATGCAGGGAGACTGTGGGGGCTGAGGGGGGTGGGGGGGCAGAACCGGTTCAGTGATGTCATATCGTCACCGCTACCGGCTCGGCCGAACCGGGCCAAACCGGGAGAAACCCACCACTGAGTTGTGGGTGCTTCATCACTGGAGGTTTTTAAGAAGAGACTGGAGAGTCACTGTTGTGGCTCCGTTGCCTGAGCCTGGGCTATTGACAGATGCAGACTCTGAGAGTGAGGGAGAGGAGTTGGCAAGGCCTCCCTCTCCAGGACCCTCCTCTCTTGCAATGCCTCCGGAGGACACTGAAGGCCAAACAATAGGCTCAGAGCCAAGCACGTCCCCGCAGCCACAGGTGGACAGCGATGAAGAAGATAAGTGCTGACTGGACCCATGACAGAGGCGCAGGGAGAAGTGTGCACAGCAGAGGGAAAGGCGTGCCAGAGATTAGCTGAGTCACTGGACCACACCCCACAGGGTATAAATGTGGGTGTGGTGGCTGCATCGGACTGCATTTGGATTAATCCTTGTATTGTTGACACTCTGCCTGTTTTATCGGAATGCTTGCAGTCTTATCTTTGTTTTGTGTGAGTAAAGTCTGAATTGGCAGCTAGCCACTGAGTTGCTGCCAGCTTTATCTTCAAAGAGTTTTGTCGTGTGGCTTATTAACTCCGGGCCGTCTGTGGGGGTGCGTGTGGGGTATGGGGACAGAACAGTCACTTGTCTAAAATGGTATAGGGCTAGGGCCTATAATATAGGGTCTCCTGCTTGAGGAAGGGGGTTGAGCTAGAAGACCTCCAAAGTCGCTTTCAGCTCTATTCTGATTGACTATCTGTCATCTTTCAAAAGGCCTTAAGCCCTGAATGTTCTCCCAGGGAAGGGAGTTTTGCTGAGCCTGTGAAGAAGCATTTATTTATTGTTGATGGTTGCTTTTCTTCTCACTTTGTTTTTTCATCTCTCTCTGCCTTTTATTGTGACGTTGAGAATATTACCTGTCTCCATCACCCAGATTCATCTTGACAAGGAGGCCCTATAAATTAAACTAAAAAAAAAAAAAAAAACCCGAGTGAATTAAAAACACCAACTGCTGTGCTGAATTCTGGCTGCAAGAAGCATCTTAGATCGGCAGCGTACAGGAAATAGATGAGAAAAACAGTATAAAACCTACAAGAGATCGAAAATTAAGATGCAGGACATTTAATGGATACGAGTAGTCCTTGACTTACAACTACAATTGAGCCCCAAAATTATGTTGCTAAGTGAAACATTTGCTTTGCCCCCATTCTACGACCTTTTGTTTTGGCCTGTCGGCTGCCATCCCCTCCAGCGGCCGAATCAGAAGAAGAAGAGGAGGCTTGGGAGTCAGGGCCACCATCAAGGCAATCTGAGAGCTCCGAGGGGGAAGAGGGAATGGAGCTGGCAGAGAGAAAGAGACGTCTCACTCATTTAAAAACTGCGATAATTCACTTAACAACTGTGGCAAGAAAGATAATAAAATGAGGCAAAACTCACTTAACAACAGTGTCGCTCAGCAACAGAAATTTTGGGCTCTCTTGTGGTTGAAATACCTGTATTTTTTTCCCCCTGATTCAACAAACCACATTGTGCAGAAATAATAAACTGGCATACACAACTTTAATATCCAAGTGCATGATCATCCAACCCAGTCACAAATATTTTTACGTACAGATTTGTGGACCCGTACTATTCACTCATGTTTTTTCTTCTGGGTTGTGCTTAAACTCTTATCGATAGGACTCTGGGAATTACTTGAACGATCCTGGCAATTTGTTGTGGCTTGTTGGCCGCCGGCCCCTCCAGCGGCCGAATCAGAGGAGGAGGAGGAGGAGGCGTGGGAGTCAGGGCCACCATCGAGGCAATCTGAGAGCTCCGAGGGGGAAGAGGGAGTGGAGGTGGCAGAGAGAGAGAGAGTGAGAGAGGAAGAGGGAGAGAGAGAGAGAGAGGGAGGGAGGGAGGGAGGGAGGGAGGGAGGGAGAGAGAGGGAGAGGCAGAGCCTGGGCCATCTGTCAGCCGTCAGATGGAGAATCAACAGCCCCTAGGTCTGGAGGTGGCTGATGATGAAGAAGAGGAGGAACAGCTGGGTCCAGTGCCTGACACGTGGATGCATAGAAGGCAGAGGAGAGGAGAGCAGTGGAAATCTGTGGGCCAGTCCTCGGGACGGACTGCTGCTAGCGAAGCCCCACCCTAGCTCTGGGGATAAAAGGCAGGGGATGGAGATGAATAGATTTGGCAGACAACCATCCATCTTCCAGACAGACAGACTTGTTAGCCTGTGGTGAGAGAGAAACTTTTTGCCGGGGCTGCTGGTGCTCCTAATAAAGGAATCATTGCTTCAACTACAGAGGGTTTGTCGAGTTTGGGGAGGTGGGTCAGAGCCCCCTTTTTTTGCCACCGTTGCCAAGTGAATCACTGCAGTTGTTACATTGGTAATACGGTTGTTAAGAGAATCTGGCTTCCCCGTTGACTTTGCTTGTCAGAAGGTCATAAAAGATGATCACATGACCCCGGGGTATTGCAACCGTCATAAATATGAGCCAGTTGCCAAACGTCTGAATTTTGGTTCCATGACCCATGGGGATGCTGCAATGGTCGTAAGTGTGAAAAATGGTTGTAGGTCACTTATTTCAGTGGTGTTGTAACGGTCACTAAAATAACTGTTGTAAGTACTACCAGTATTTTTATTATTATTATTATTATTATTATTATTATTATTATTATTATTATTATTATTATTATTATTATTATTTATTCAATTTATATACCGCCCTTCTCCTATTGGCGGTGCACAGCCAAGGATAAAAAACATACCAATACAAAATTTAAAATCAATTAAAAGAATTATACAGCTTTGGCCCACAATTTAAAACAATCCAATTAAAACCCAATTTACACTTAAAGAGCTAAAAAAGAGCTAAAAAAGTTTTATTTATTAATAAATTTTATTTATTATTATGGGTGCTTGGTATTCTCTTGAGCTTGGTTGTTTTCCAGCAGACATTTTAGGACTCGACTAGGTAACATCATCAGTGTGAGGAGGGAATGTGGTTTGTTCTACAACAAACAATGAATGATTGTAAGTCAGGACTACCTGCATTGTAATTTAAGAGCCATTTGGAATCTAACGTTCATTTTGTTCTTGTTTGAGGGCCTTACAGGAGAAAGTTTGAGGAGAAAGTTTTTATGTGGTTTTATGTGGTTGCTAAAAGTCACTGATTCTAGGTTAGAAAGCAAGGAGACCGTGAGTTCTAGTCCTGCCTTAGAAATGAAAGCTGGCTAGGTGACTTTGGACCAATCAGCAGGAGACTGTGAGTTCTAGTCCTGCCTTAGATATGAAAACCATTCGGGTGACTTTGGACCAATCATCAGAAGACTGTGAGTCTAGTCCCACTTTAGGCATGAAAACCAGTTGGGTGATTTTGAGCCAATCACCTGGAGATGGTGAGTTCTAGTCCCGCCTGAATCATGAAAACCAGTTGGGTGACTTTGTATCTTAGTATATTTATATATGTTCGGGGTTGCCTTTCTTCCATTTCATCTTTTTTTGTTGTACAGCAATCTTTCTTCTCAATCCTGTGGATGCCGGCATCTCGGGATCTAGTGGTTCCGTCACTCGTGATAGGAGGGGAGATACTAACTCCCTCTGAAAGGGTTCGCAATCTGGGTGTCCTCCTGGATTCACGGCTGTCTTTAGAAGATCACTTGACAGCCGTAACCAGGGGGGCTTTCGCACAGGTACGCCTGGTGCGCCAGTTGCGCCCTTTCCTAGACCGGGATGCCCTCACCACGGTCACTCATGCCCTTGTTACTTCTCAGTTGGATTACTGTAACACCCTCTACATGGGGCTGCCCTTGGGATGCACCCGGAGGCTTCAGCTAGTCCAGAATGCGGCCGCGCGGGTTGTTACGGGAGCCTCTCGTTACTCCCGTGTAACACTTCTCCTTCCAGTGGTCCTCCGGGTTCGTTTCAAGGTGCTGGTGCTCACCTATAAAGCCCTACATGGTTTAGGCCCGGGGTACTTGCAGGACCATCTTCTGCCATCCTCCCATCGTCCTCTGCGCTCTCACAGAGCGGGCCTCCTCAGGGTGCTGTCAGTCAGACAATGTCGGCTGGTGGCCCCCAGAGGGAGAGCGTTCTCTGTGGGAGTGCCAACCCTCTGGAACGGTTTGTCCGCCGGGCTTAGGACAGCCCCCGACCTCCTCTCCTTCCGCCGTGAACTGAAGCCGTGGCTTTTTCATCAAATGGACTGACCCGTTGAGGGGGTTTTTTACATTGTAATAATTTTAATTAATTTTAATTTATATTTAATTCATATTGTTGAATTTTTATCTTGTAAGCCGCCCTGAGTCCTTCGGGAGAAGGGCGGCATATAAATTGCAATAAATAAAATAAATAAATCAATCAATCCTGCCATCTCCCTCTCTTCTTTCCTTCTTACTTTCTTTTTCCCTCCTCTCCTGCTCCTCTCTCCTTCCTCTTCCTTTCTCCTTCTCCTCCTTTCTTCCTCCCTGTCTAGCCCTCTCTCCTACTCTGATTTCCCCTCTCTTCCTTCCTCCCCTCTCTTCCATCCCTCTCTCTGGTTAAGAGTCAGTGAAAATATTAATATGTTAATAAAGAGAAGGATGTTAGTTGTAGAAATTATATGTGAAAATACTGTAATGTAAAATAGATCAGTAGATGAAATGTGAAAAAAAAATGAACTATTTTTGATGTTGGAGGAAGCACTAAGTGGAGAGAAATAAAAGCAACAAAAGAATTAATTGAAATTAAGATGGGAATTGAAATTGAAATGTCAAATTGAATGAAAATGAAATGTTAGTAAATGATGTAAATGACAGACTTGTAAGAAGTAAAATGGGAGAAATACATTGTTAAAGGGAAAAAAAAGCAAGGGTTGGAAGATTATTTTAACAAAGGTTTCAAGGAAAAAGTGCAATAAGTTGAAATATTTGTTAATAATTAAAAAGTGGAGGGGAATTTCGAGAAATATTTTTAATAAATGAGAAAGATCGGAGTTGCCTGGACACCATAGTGGAAAACATTAAATTGAAAATGAATACAGCAATAGAGAGAGATGAAAGAGGAGTAGAGAGTAGAGAGACGGAAGAGAAAGGGAGAAGAGACAGTTGGGTGACTTTGGACCAATGACCAGGAGACGGTGAGTTCTAGTCCCGCCTTCAACATGAAAACCAGTTGGGTGACTTTGGGCCAATCACCAGGAGACGGTGAGTTCTAGTCCCGCCTTCAACATGAAAATCAGTTGGGTGACTTTGGGCCAATCACCAGGAGACGGTGAGTTCTAGTCCCACCTTCAACATGAAAACCAGTTGGGTGACTTTGGGCCAATGACCAGGAGACGGTGAGTTCTAGTCCCGCCTTCAACATGAAAACCAGCTGGGTGACTTTTTTTTTTTTTTTTTTTAATTTGATTTATATGCCGCCCTTCTCCGGAGACTCAGGGCGGCTTACAATGCGTTAAGCAATAGCCTTCATACTTTTGTATATTTATACAAAGTCAGCTTATTCCCCCCACAAACTGGGTCCTCATTTCACCTACCTTAGAAAGGATGGAAGGCTGAGTCAACCTTGAGCCTTGGAGAGATTCGAACCAGCAGAAATTGCAGGCAGCTGTGTTAATAACAGGGTGCATTAACCACTGTACCATCAAGACTTTGGGCCAATGACCAGGAGACGGTGAGTTCTAGTCCCGCCTTCAACATGAAAACCAGTTGGGTGACTTTGGGCCAATCACCAGGAGATGGTGAGTTCTAGTCCCGCCTTCAACATGAAAACCACCAAATTGGGTGACTTTGGGCCAATCACCAGGAGACGGTGAGTTCTAGTCCCACCTTAGCCATGAAAGCCAGCTGGGTGACTTTGGGCCGGTCCCTCTCTCTCTCAACCCAACCCACCTCACAGGGTTGTTGTTATGGGTGAGGGGGAAGATGGCTTGTACATGTTTGCTGCCTTGAGTTATTTGTAAAAACAATAACAGTGGGATGCAAACCAACCAACCAACCAACCAACCAATAAAAATAAATAAATAAAACAAACGCTGTTTTTAACTGGATTTACGGACGTCTGATACATACCCTACTGAATTGTCAATGATTGGAGCAGTGCACAGCTAGTCTGAGACTTACAGCCATTGGTTTAGTGACTGTCAAAGTTACAACAGCATGTTCTGCCCCAGCTACGGACCCCAAAGAACGCAGCACACACAAAGTCAGTACAACCCTTAGTTTACTAAATTAAATCAGTCTTTTTCAAACAAAGGCTGTTCATTAACTTTCTTAACAGCCTACAAGAATCCAAAGAATAAATAATCGTAATCTTACTATGGTTGGCAGAAAGCCCAGAAGCAATTTGCAGGAAACTGATAAGAGAACTAAGATCAGGACGCAAAAGAGAGTGAACGAAGTTGTTCCCTGCAAATTGCCTCAGTCGGCGTTCTTCCTTAAATAGGCTAAGGGAGTGGCCAATTAGCCCCAAGCCTTACTCTCGAGGAGACCTCCTCCTGAGGGGCCACTCTGCCTTTTGGCAGTTCTGTGCGCCTGTGCATCGAGAAGTGGCTCCTCCTCTTCGTCCTCTTCACTTAAGGGAGCTTCTGGAAGTGCTGAAGGCCCTGGTTGAATCCCCACCTCTGGCACCACATCTTCTCCAGCCTCCTCATTGTCTGACTCGAGTGCCAGCTGCACAGGCTGCTGGCGCAGCACCACACCAGCCTCCTCGCTGTCGGAATCAGCTACTAGCTGCACAGACCGCTGACAGGCCAAAACACAGCACCGAAAACAGTGACTTATGACTGGTCCTCGCACTTACAACCGTCGCTGCATTCCCACAGTCATGTGATCAAAATGTGGGTGCTTGACATACCGGCAACCGGTGTGTATTTACCCCAGGGTCACACGATCCCCACTTGTGACTTTCCCAGTGGACTTCCACAACCAAGTCAATGGGGAGGAAATTGCTTAATGATCGCATGATTCACTTAACAACCTTGGCCAAAAAGACTCACTTCACAACTGCCTTGCTTAGCGATGGAAATTCAGGTCCCAATTCTGGTTGTAAATCGAGGACCCCCTGTATAAGCCAATACAGATAGTCCTTGACTTACAACAGTTTGTTTAGTGACCGTTCGAAGTTAAAAAGGCACTGAAAAAAAAGGGACATTACCGTTTTCACACTTAGGATCATTTGCAACATCCCCACGGTCAAGTGATCAAAATTCGGATGCTTGGCCCAACTGGTTCATATTTATGACGGTTGAAGTGTCTTGGGGGTCACGTGATTCCTCTTTTGCGACCTTCTGACAGTTCAAAAGTCAAGGGGGAAGCCAGATTCACTTAACAACCGTATCAGAACTTAACAACTGCAGGGATTCACTTAAGAAGTGTGACGAGGAAGGTTGTAAAATGGGGCAAAATTCACTTAACAACAGAAATGTTGGGCTCAGTTGTGGTTGTAAAATCGAGGACTAGTGTATTGTAAATAATTAAGATTGTAAGATAGACCTAGAAAGAGTACAGAGAAGAGCAACCAGGATGATTAGGGGACTGGAGGTTAAAACATACGAAGAACGGTTGCAGGAACTGGGTATGTCTAGTTTAATGAAAAGAAGGACTAGGGGTGACATGATAGCAGTCTTCCAATATTTGAGGGGCTGCCACAAAGAAGAGGGAGTCAAGCTATTCTCCAAAGCACCTGAAGGCCAGAGAAGGAGTAATGGATGGAAACTGAACAAGGAGAGATTCAACCTGGAAATAAGGAGGAATTTTCTGACAGTGAGAACAATCAACCCATGGAACAGAAGTTGCCTTCAGAAGTTATGGGAACACTGCAGTGCTCTGAAGCCTGAGGCCTAACCTTCTGCCACCATTTTGTTCCCCTGAATCTCACACATTAGATGTCCTATATGATTTCAGCGGCCACGTCTCCGTGAAACGAAGAAATCACTTCCCCAGAAACACGTTCCAAAAATGAAAATAGATTAATCCACAAGATCATCCAGCCGGATTCTGAACGTTGGCCAACAAGGAAACACGACACAACGCAACCCTAATCTGTGTAAGCACAGGCAAAGCCTAACCCAGTGTTTGTTCACGGCCTCAGAGGCTCGGAGCCATGAGCCAAAGGATTGTGTAAATGAAGCTTTTTGGAGTCAAAATGAGACAGGTGAATTCTGTAGTGTGATGTCACTGAAATTCTCACACCCTCTCTGGATCTTGTTCCGGTCCAGAAAAATACATCATAAACTGTAAACTTTGAACAGAGAATATGACGACAGACGCATTATGTGCACGCTGAAGATACAGGTAATCCTTCACTTGCAACCAGTGGTGGGTTTCAAAATTTTTTACTACTGGTTCTGTGAATGTGGCTTAGTTGGGCGTGGCGTGGCTTGGTGGGCGTGGCTTGGTGGGCGTGGCAGGGGAAGGATACTGTAAAATCTCCATTCCTTCCCCAATCCAGGGGAAGGTTACTGCAAAATCCCCATTTCCTCCCGATCAGCTGGGACTCGGGAGGCAGAGAATAGATGGGGGTGGGGCCAGTCAGAATTTTTCACTACTGGTTCTCCGAACTATTCAAAATTTCCACTACCGGTTCTCCAGAACTGCTCAGAACCTGCTGAAACCCACCTCTGCTTGCAACCATTGTCTTAGTGACTGTTCAAAAGCTACAACGTCCCTGAATAAAGTAATTTATGACCGTTTTTCACACTTAATAAAGATTGCGGCGTGCCCACAGTCGTATGATCAAAATTCGGACACAGACAAGTATAACAGAACCGAATAATAGAATAACAAGAGTTTGGAAGGGACCTTGGAGGTCTTCTAGTCCAACCCCCTCCTCAGGCAGGAAACCCCATTCCATTTCAGACCAATGGTTGTCCGACGAGGCAGGTATTGCTAATTGGGAACCATATTGTCACCAGCCAATCCCTCACCGAAGCCCAAATAAAATATCAATTAATCTATCAATGGACAGACATCCATTTGTCTTGCATTGGTGAGTTGTGCAAATAAGCTGAAAAAAGAATTCTGTGTGTTGAGGTTTTTTTTAAGGGAGTCTTTCTTCATGTGCGTGCATGTTCATTCCCTTTTCCCAAAAATATCAATCAATCAAGCAAGCAATCAGAATAGAGCGGGAAGGGACCCTGGAGGTCTTCTAGTCCAACCTCCTGTTCAAGCAGGAGACCCTATACCCGTGATGGCGAACCTATGGCACGCGTGCCACAGGTGGCACGTGGAGCCATAACTGTGGGCACGTGAACATTGCTCAAGTTCAGCTCCAGTGCGCATGTACGCACTGGCCAGCTGATTTTCAGGCCTTCCGGGCCACCGGAAGTTAGGAAACGGGCTGCTTCTGGCTTCCAGAGGGCCTCTGGGGGGTTGGGGAAGGCCGTTTTCACCCTCCCCAGGTTCCTAGAAAGCCTCTGGAGCCCTGGGAGGGTGCAAAAGGGGCCTTCCGGTCCCACCGGAAGTCGGGGAAACGGGCCGTCTCTGCCATCTGGAGGGCCTCCAGGAGGTGGGGAAGGCCATTTTCGCTCTCCTCAGGTTCCTAGAAAGCCTCTGGAGCCCTGGGAGGGTGCAAAATGGGCCTTCCGGTCCCACTAGAAGTCAGGAAACGGGCCGCGTCTGGCATCCGGAGGGCCTCCAGGAGATGGGGAAGGCCATTTTCGCCCTCCCCAGGCTCCTAGAAAGCCTCTGGAGCTTGGGGAGGGCAAAAAACGGGCCTACCGGGCCCACCGTGCAATTGTGTGTCAAGAGTGGAAGGAGTGCAGGGGGGGTCACGTACACAAGCGCGGGGAGGGGGGGCAAGGCGCATTGAATTATGGGTGTGGCCACACACACACGTGACCCCCCCGCGCAACCCCCCCTTTTGGCACGCGATGTCAAAAAGGTTAGCCATCACTGCCCTATACCATTTGAGACAAGTGGCTGTCCAATCTCTTCTTGAAAACCTCCAGTGTTGGAGCAACCACAACTTCTGGAGGCAAGCAGTTCCACTGGATAATTGTTCTCACTTTTAGGAAATTTCTCCTTAGTTCCAGGTTGCTTCTCTCCTTGGTTAGTTGGTTAATCTTGCTTTCTGCTGCTTTGGACAATAAGTAGATCCCCCTCCTTCTTTGTGGCAGCCCCTGAGATATTGGAACACTGCTATGTATTTATGATGGTCGCAGTGTCCCACAGTTACGTCATCCCCTTTTGCGACCTTCTGACAAGAAAAAGCCAACAAGGGAGCCCGATGGAGCAGCGGACTAAAGTGCTGTTAAAGTAGCATTTAGCTGCCAGCTGCCTGCAATTACTGCGAGTTCAAATCTCACCAGGCTCAAGGTTGACTCAGCCTTCCATCCTTCCGAGGTAGGTAAATTGAGGACCCGGATTGTGGGGGCAATAAGATGACTTTGTATAAAAAAAAACACCGCTTGGGGGGGCCAAAAGCCCTACTAAGCAGGTATATACAAAAGTATGAAGGCTATTGCTTAATGCATTGCAAGCCGCCCTGAGTCCTCGGAGAAGAGCGGCATATAAATCCAACCAATAAATACAATAAATAATTCACTTAACAACCGTGTTAGTCATTTAACAGCTGCGGCGATTCCCTTAACAACGGTGGCAACCGAGGTCGCAAAATGGGGCAAAACTCACTTAACAACTGCCTCTCTTAGCAATGGAAATGGAGTCGTAAAACGAGGACCACCTGTGTTTGGAGAGAATCCTTTGTTTGCAACCAGCACAAAGTTTTCTTTTTTTTTTTCTTCTTCTCTGGAAACTTGGTGGGTGGGGCTGTTTTTCTTCACCCAGTGAATCTTTGCAAGGCTCTCCCCACCCCCCACCCCCAGTCTCCAAAGTTGTGGCTGGTTCTGTGGCCCATTTTCTTGGTCAGCTCACTGATAGCTGTACATCTCCACCACAAACCACCCCAATGATGCCCTTGAAGTGATGTCCCGGTGCCTTGAGGCCGTACGGGTCTGGATGGGGAGAAACAGGCTTCGACTCAACCCTTCCAAGACTGAGTGGCTGTGGCTGCCGGCGTCCCGGTACAGCCAGTTAGTCCCATCACTAACTATTGGGGACGAGTCATTGACCCCCGCAGAGAAAGCTCGCAATTTAGGCATCCTCCTGGATGCACGACTGTCTTTAGAAGATCATATAACAGCCGTGGCGAGAGTAGCTTTCTATCAGGTTCGCCTGATTCGCCAATTGCGTCCCTTTCTAGACCGGGACTCATTACGCACAGTCACTCAAGCCCTCGTCATTTCCCGACTTGACTACTGCAATGCTCTCTACATGGGGCTCCCCTTGAAGTGCACCCGGAAGCTCCAACTGGTCCAAAATGCGGCCACGCGAGTAATTATGGGAGCAACATGGCGCTCACATGTAACACCTCTTCTACGCGAGCTGCACTGGCTTCTGGTGGCCTTCCGAGTGCGCTTCAAGGTGTTGATTCTTACCTTTAAAGTGCTCCATGGCTTAGGACCTGAGTACTTACGAGACCACCTGCTGCAACCGATAACCTCCCACCAACCAATACTGTGGAAATTGGGATCGTAGAAACACCCAGGAGCATAGAAGAGTCCAAAGGCAGATGCATGAATAAATGTGATAAATGTATTTATTCATATAACAAAACATATTAACTATATACAAAGGCTGTCTTAATATCCATTAGGATAGGGGGCACACAGCGTGTGTGACTACCCTTATCAAAGATCACGTTTCATGGAGAACAAAAGTAAAAAGAGAGCATGGTGGAAAGGTTAGAGGGGTTTTTATACTCAGTGTAAGCCCCTCCTCTCCACATAGGGGTGGGGGCACTTTCTGCCTCCACTAGTGTCTGTATGATATATGTGCCAATGGCTTGCAAATACTTGACAAATACGCTCTCACAGCGTATTGTAGGCCTACTCATAGTACCATCATTAAAACAATGTCGTCTAGTAGTTCCAAGGGAGAGAGCCTTCTCTGTGGGGGCACCTACACTTTGGAACAAAATACCCCCTGGAATACGAATAATCCCAGATCTTCGCACTTTCCGACGTGCCCTGAAGACCTTTCTGTTTCAACAAGCAGGGCTAGCATAAACATCTAAATTCTATGCCAAGATCTTAGCAGATACACCAAGTTGACTCAATTTATTATTTACTGTTTATAAAAATAAATAAATTATTATATGTATATGAAATCTTAATCTGTTCACCGCCCTGAGTCCTTCGGGAGAAGGGCGGTATAGAAATTCAATAAATAAATAAATAAATAAATAAATAAATAAATAAATAAATAAATAAGTGGGAAGGAGCTGCGGGGCTGCCGGTCTTCTGAAGAGCTCCCCTGGCCTTTTAACTTTTAAGTTTAAACTGCCAAAAAGGAAGATGCTGCTTTCCTTCCGGCAGTTTAAAGTTTGATCGAGATACGGAAAAATAAGAATTCTCCCGATCCTGAGGAGATTCATCCTGAGAAGTCGGGGGGGGGGGGGGGAGAGGGGAGGGTTGGGGAGGGAGGGGGGATGGGGGGATGGGAAAACATTTGTAAAATTCTTTAAAACTCTTTAATAATAATAAAAAAAAGAAGATTCATCTTTGTATGAAGGGACTGACTCCAGAAATGCGACTGAACAAGCGTAAAGGCCCCCCCGGCTACGCATTGATAAAACGCCTCACAAAACGAGCAACTTTTTTTCCCCGCAACTGCGGCAGGCACACCAGGTTTTGATGCCTCTTGTGAGCCGGCTGCATCAGGCAGCTAATTCTGAAAGATAAGTCCTAAAAATTCTAAGAAGCTCCCACAATTGAATAAACATCACAATAAAAGAGTCTCAATGCATCTTAGGTACAATCATTTGAAACCTCTCCCTCCCTCCTTTCCTTCATTCTTTCCTTCCTTCCTTTCTTCCTCCCTTCATTTCTTTCTTGCCTCTCTTCCTCCTTCCCTTCCTCCCCTCCTTCCTCCCTCCATTTCTTTCTTCCCTCTCTTCCTCCTTCCCTCCCTTCCCTCTCTCTCTTTTCTCTCTCCTTCCTTCCTCTCTACCTCACTTCATTTCTGTCTTTCCCTTCTCATTCCTCCCTCCCTTCCTTTCCTTTCTCTCTCCTTGCTTCCTTCCCTCCCTCCCTCCCTCCTTCCCTCCCTTTAGAACAGAACAGAACAGAACAGAATTGGAAGGGACCTTGGAGGTCTTCTAGTCCAACCCCCTACTTAGGCAGGAAGCCCTACACCACTTCAGACAAATGGCTATCCAACATCTTTTTAAAAACTTCCAGTGTTTCTCCCTCCCTCTTTCCCTCCCTCCCTTCATTTCTTTCTTCCCTCTCTCCTCCCTCCCTCCCTTTCTTTTCTCTCTCCTTCTTTCTTTCCTTCCTCCCTCCCTCCCTCTTTTTCTTCCTTCTTTGAAGAGTTTTTAAACAAATTGTTATAAATCGAGGAATATCTGTAGTGATTTTTTTTTTAATTTGATTTATATGCCGCCCTTCTCCGGAGACTCAGGGCGGCTTACAATGCGCTAAGCAATAGCCTTCATCCTTTTGTATATTTATACAAAATCATCTTATTGCCCCCACAAACTGGGTCCTCATTTCACCTACCTTAGAAAGGATGGAAGGCTGAGTCAACCTTGAGCCTGGCGAGATTCGAACTTGCAGTAATTGCAGGCAGCTGGTCTTAATAACAGGGTGCTTTAGACCACTGTACTACCAAGGCTCAGATTCTACAGCCAGCTGTAAAGTGGAGGGGAGGGAGGGTCGAGGGGTAGCAACTGGGGAACCCCCGGATACTCTTGGATAAAATGGAGACAGAAGGGAAAGAAGGTACAAGGTAAGCCACAGCATAATGGGTGAAAAAAGAGAGATTTTGTTCTGGTTTGGCTAATTTCTAAAAATGCTGGCTGTGACATTAAGCTGTGCAGGGATGCTGAAAATCAGGAATGTTAAGAGACCCCACTTTTCTGACTTTTTTGGGTTCTGCCTCCAAATCAGCAAGTGCCAGGACTAGGCCCTGCAGTTTTTGGGGTAAAATTTTGAAAAATGGTTTGTTCTCGTCTTTTTCTTCTTCTTCCCAGAATAGAGAAATAGGGATAGGTCCAAAATCCTGCATCTGTTTTTGGGTCTCGGATGAGATTAGAACTCCTCACCTAAACCGGGTGTCTTAACCATTACATCAAGCCTGTTTTCATTAAAAGGCAGGTGTTTTCGCGAACTTGTTTGGCCAAATGCACGAGGCGGCTAAACTAATATTGAATCTAAGATGGATTAAGAGGGATGTGATAGCTCAGTGGCTAAGACATTGAGCTTGTCGATCGAAAGATCGGCAGTTCAGCGGTTCGAATCCCTAGTGCTGCATAACGGGGTGAGCTCCCGTGACTTGTCCCAGCTTCTGCCAACCTAGCAGTTCGAAAGCACGTAAAAAAATGCAAGTAGAAAAATAGGGACCACCTTTGGTGGGAAGGGAACAGCATTCCATGCGCCTTTGGTGTTTAGTCATGCCGGCCACATGACCACGGAGATGTCTTCGGACACCGCTGGCTCTTCGGCTTTGAAACGGAGATGAGCACCGCCCCGTAGAGTCAGGAACGACTAGCACATATGTGCGAGGGGAACCTTTACCTTAAAATGGATCACGTTGGTGCCAGCTTGGTGTAGTGGTTTAGGTACAGGCCTAGAAACCAGGAGACGGTGAGTTCTAGTCCTGCCTTCGGCATAAAAGTTGGCTGGGTGACTTTAGGCCCATCACCAGGAGACAGCTAGTCCCACCTCAGGCATGACATTCGGCTGGGTGACTTTGAGCCTTTGAATTTCTCTCAGCCCAACCCGCCTCACAGGGTTTTTATTGTGGGGATAATCACAAGGAGGAAGGACTATTAAGAATATTCGCTGTGGTTAGTAAAGTAATAAATAAATCCAAGCCACTCCCTCCGTGCCCGAACCAACCAGGAATGAAATGCATTGATAATATTGCTTTCGAACGAAGGGTGTGGTGGGGCGAAAGCTCTTTGCATCTGCTCAGAGGCTCTGTTACATGCTACCGCCAACGCCAGCAACCTGAATTGTGAACAGGGTCATCTCCTCTGAGCCCCCAGCCCCCCTCCCCAAAATGAAATTCTGATTGAAAAGCCATACATGCGAAGAGGGTTACCAACCTCTCCATACCAGAACAGGGTTTCCATCCTGCCTGCCGGATAATCAGAAGAACTTTTGTGCTTGGCTCTCAGCGGAGACCAAAATCAAACCCTCCAGCCTAATCAGACAGCCACGAAGTAAATCTAAAATGAATTACACCAGCCGCCGAGCCCAGCAAACGGGAGGAAGGGAGCAAGTGTTACGCAAGGATCTGAAAAACAAAAACAAGAAACCCACCCCCAACCTAAACGCATTTGGGAAACTGACACTCTCTATGGAAAGACCAGAAAGAAAACACACACACACACACACACATACATACATACATATATATAAAAGGGGAGGAGGATTAACCAAGTTCATTAAACAGATCTCTCTTTGTGTCTAATCTTTTCTTAAGGCTTATGATGTGATCAGACAGACGGGGAGAAAGAGAGAGACTAGCAGAGAGAGAGAGAGAGAGAGAGAGAGTGAGAGAGAGAGAGAGAGAGATATTGTAGGAGAGAGGGAGAGGGAGAGAGAGAGAAAGAGAGATTGTACGAGAGAGAGAAAGAAAAAGAGAGAGTGAAAGAAAGATTGTAGGAGAGAGAGAGAGAAAGAAAGAGAGAAAGAGATTGTAGGAGAGAAGAAGAGAGAGATTGTAGGAGAGAGGGAGAGAGAGAGAAAGAAAGAGATTGTAGGGGAGAGAGAGAAAGAAAGAGAGAGAGATTGTAGGAGAGAGAGAGAAAGAGAGAGAGAAAGAAAGAAAGAGAGAGAGAGAGAGATTGTACGAGAGAGGGAGAGGGAGAGAGAGAGAAAGAGAGAGAGATTGTACGAGAGAGAGAAAGAAAAAGAGAGAGTGGAAGAAAGAGATTGTAGGAGAGAGAGAGAGAAAGAAAGAGAGAAAGAGATTGTAGGAGAGAAGAAGAGAGAGATTGTAGGAGAGAGGGAGAGAGAGAGAAAGAAAGAGAGATTGTAGGGGAGAGAGAGAAAGAAAGAGAGAGAGATTGTAGGAGAGAGAGAGAAAGAGAGAGAGAAAGAAAGAAAGAGAGAGAGAGATTGTACGAGAGAGGGAGAGGGAGAGAGAGAGAAAGAGAGAGAGATTGTACGAGAGAGAGAAAGAAAAAGAGAGAGTGGAAGAAAGAGGTTGTAGGAGAGAGAGAGAAAGAAAGAGATTGTAGGAGAGAAGAAGAGAGAGACTGTAGGAGAGAGGGAGAGAGAGAGAAAGAAAGAGAGAGAGATTGTAGGGGAAAGAGAGAAAGAAAGGGAGAGAGAGATTGTAGGAGAGAGAGAGAGAGAGAGAGAGAGAAAGAAAGAGAGATTGTAGGAGAGAGAGAGAAAGAAAGAGAAAGAGAGAGAGAGAGATATATTGTAGGAGAGAGGGAGAGAGAGAGAGAAAGAGAGATTGTATGAGAGAGAGAAAGAAAAAGAGAGTGAAAGAAAGAGATTGTAGGAGAGAGAGAGAGAAAGAGATTGTAGGAGAGAAAAAGAGAGAGATTGTAGGAGAGAAGGAGAGAAAGAGAAAGAGAAAGAAAGAGATTGTAGGGGAGAGAGAGAAAGAGAGAGAGAGAGAAAGAAAGAAAGAGAAAGAAAGAGAAAGATTGTAGGAGAGAGAGAGAAAGAGAGAGAAAGAAAGAAAGAAAGAAAGAAAGAAGAAAGAAAGAAAGAAAGAAAGAGAGATTGTAGGAGAGAGAGAGAAAGAAAGAGAAAGAGAGAGAAAGAAAGAGAGAGAGATTGTAGGAGAGAGAGTGAAAGAGAGAGAGAGAAAGAGATTGTAGGAGAGAGAGAGAAAGAAAGAAAGAAAGAAAGAGAGAGATTGTAGGAGAGAGAGCGAAAAAGAGAGAGAGAGAGAGAAAGAGATTGCAGGAGAGAGAGAGAGAAAGAGAGAGACAGAAAAAAGAAAGAAAGAGAGATTGTAGGAGAGAGAGAGAAAGAAAGAGAAAGAGAGAGAAAGAAAGAAAGAAAGAGATTGTAGGAGAGAGAAAGAAAGAAAAAGAAAGAGAGAGAGAGAGAGAGATTGTAGGAGAGAGAGAGAAAGAGAGAAAGAGAGAGAGAGAAAGAAAAAGAGAAAGAAAGATTGTAGGAGAGAGAGAGAGAAAAAAGAAAGAGATTGTAGGAGAGAGAGCGAAAAAGAGAGAGAGAGAGAGAAAGAGATTGTAGGAGAGAGAGAGAGAAAGAGAGAGAGAGAAAGAAAGAAAGAAAGAAAGAAAGAAAGAGAGAGAGAGAGATTGTAGGAGAGAGAGAGAAAGAAAGAGAAAGAGATAGAAAGAAAGAAAGAAAGAGAGATTGTAGGAGAGAGAGAGAAAGAAAGAGAAAGAGAGAGGAGAGATTGTAGGAGAGAGAAAGAAAGAAAAAGAAAGAGAAAGAGAAAGAGAGAGAGAGAGAGAAAGAGATTGTAGGAGAGAGAGAGAGAAAGAAAGAAAGAGATTCTAGGGGGAGAGAGAGAGAGAGAGAGAGAGAGACTAACACACAGACAGACAGACAGACAGACACACAGACACACGGAGAAGCCCGGGGAGATGACTCTCTCTTTGCGTGCGTGGGAAAGCCAATGAAGACGGGAACAAAACCCACCCAAGAGAGACCACCAGGCTCCCGGATCCACCCTTGTAGACCGCCAGCAGCCTCCAGCCGTTTCCTGCAGGGCAGCGAAGCCAGACCTGGGCGCGTTCCTGGGTGTGTGTGTGTTGCGCGAGCGAGCGAGCCAGCCAGCCAGCCAGCCAGCCAGCCAGCAAAAGCGGCGGGTGCCTGTCTTAGGAGGATTACGGCACCATTGCGGAGGGCTGGATAATTGGGGGGGGGGGGGCGCTTTCTGGTGCCTGCGATGAATGAACGGGGCTAAGCTCGCAGGTATAAAAAGGCGGCGGCGCCGATTCGCGTGGCCAGCCCGAGAGAAGGCGGCGAAAGTACCGCTGCCTTCCTGACTTCCCAGGTGTGCAGCGGAGTTTGGAGCTCGTCGTAAGTACAGTTTTTTTGTTTTTTAGTTTAAAAGAGAAGGGAGGCTGAGAAAGCTGATGGGGGGGTTTGTTGTTTATTAGCATCCTTTGGACCAGTCCCAGCTCTCCTCCAACCTGTGGTTTGGCAAGGTTACAATTCTATTTATTTTAATCCTCTAGCTAGCCCTACGAGGGGTTTTTAAGCAATCGCAACCCGGGATCAAATTGTTGCGAAAAGTTCATCGGGCTCGGATTTTCAACGGCAAAAAAAAAAAGAAAAAGAAAAAAAAAGAAAGAAAGAAAGAAAGAAAGAAAAAGAAAGAAAGAAAGAAAGAAAGAAAGAAAGGGAAAAAAAAGGCAAGCGTGGCTTGGTCAGCCCTGTTTTCAACAAGTCCCCAGCGGGTGAGTCTGGGGGGGGGGGCGGCTCTTGAGCATACGCAGAGAGCAGAAGGAGAGACTGGAACCCACTACCCTTCTTCGCTCAGCCTTATTTTGGGGTTTCTTCCCCCTCCCTTTAAGTAGCAGAGTTGTTGCTACAGTCGTTGGTATCCAAGAGAAAACAACCCTTTTTCTTTGGGGGGAGAGAGGGGGGGGAAGAAGAGAGGGGAAAAAGAGAGAGAAAAGATACTAGCAGGGAGAGGATACTAGAAAAGATACAGGGAGAGGGAGGGAGAGAGAGAAGAAGGAGGAGAGAGAGAGGGGAGAGGGAGAGAGGGAAGAGGGGAAGAGAGAGGGATGGAGAGGGGGAGAGAGGGAGAGGTGGGAGAGAGGGGGAGGGGAGAGGGAGAAGAGAGGGAGGAGGGAGGGAAGGAAAGAGGGAGAGGGAGGGAGGGGAGAGAGGGAAGGAGGAGAGAGGGGAGAGGGAGGGAGAAGGAAGAAGAGAGGGAGGGAGAGAGAGGGAGGGAAGGAAAGAGGGAGAGGGAGGGAGAAGGGAGAAGAGGGAGGGAGAGAGAGTGAGGGAAGGAAAGAGGGAGAGGGAGGGAGAAGGGAGAAGAGGGAGGGAGGGAGAGAGAGTGAGGGAAGGAAAGGGAGAGGGAGGGAGAAGGGAGAAGAGGGAGGGAGGGAGAGAGTGAGGGAAGGAAAGAGGGAGAGGGAGGGAGAAGGGAGAAGAGAGAGGGAGGGATAGAGAGAGGGAGGGAAGGAAAGAGGGAGAGGGAGGGAGGGGAGAGGGAAGGGAGGGAGAGGGAGGGAGAAGGGAGAAGAGAGGGAGGGAAGGAAAGTGGGAGGGGAGAGAGAGAGGCAAATAATCATATATTTTTTTTAATCGTGTTTTTTTAAAGCCTGCTCTCGAATCCACAGCAAAAGTAGACCTCGCAGGGGCAGCGTTAATGTTTGAGAGGGATCCGAGCCAGATAGGTGATGCTTGATGGGGGGGGTGGGGGTGGGGAAAGGAAAGGACCTGATTTAAAGACGGATCGAAAGGGAAAGTGATTAGGGAATAAGTTGGTTTATGAGAAACTCAGATTTGGAAGCCGGTCAGCTTTTTTTTTTCTTTCTTTTTTTACTTTTAAACTGCAGTTTTTGATCTGGTCTGGGTGAAATTCAGCCTCCCCCCCCCCGCCCCCCACCCATAGACACTTCTGCTGTGTCATTTTGACCATTGCCCAAAAGGCAATAACAGGTGGTGTGGTGCGCAGGTAGAAAATTTGCTATCAGTAGTTTCTTTGCAACAGGTCAGATCCCTCTGCCGTGTACAGTTGGGTTTTTACCTGGATGCAGGAAGGATCTCCCTTGCAAATCTTAACTGAGAGAGGATCTCCCTCTCTCTAACCAGCTGGAGGGCGAGTCCTTCTATCCTGATCAACAGTTTTAGTCTCCCCCATCTCTGCTTCCAGTCAAAGGAGAGCTCTTCCTTGCAAACCTAGAACGATCAATAATCAATAACTATCAATTATTAAATTATTCTCAGGGTGAGTTTTTTTACAAGCCTTCCTTAGAGAAGCCAGGTTTGAACTTGGATCCTCCGGCACGGAAACCTTCTTAGTCCTACTATGATATGTTTGGCTATGTTCAAGAGAAGTTTCAGCATCAGCATCAGGGTTGGAAGAGACCCTTAGAGGTCTTCTAGTCTAACCCAGGGGTGAAATCCAGCAGGTTCTGACAGGTTCTGGAGAACCGGTAGTGGAAATGTTGAGTAGTTCAGAGAACCGGTAGCGGAAATTTTGAGCAGAGAACTGGCAAATGCTACCTTTGGCTGGCCCCAGAGTGGGGTAGGAATGGATATTTTGCAGTATCCTTCCCTTGCCATGTCCACCAAGCCATGCCCACAGAACCGGTAGTAAAAAAATTTGAATTTCACTGCTGGTCCAACCCCCTGCTCAAAAGCAGGAGACCCTATACCACTTCAAACAAACGGATGTCCGATCTCTTCTTAAAACCCTCCTGCTTTGAAATGTTATATTAATATACACAAAAGATTAAATATTAAATTAGGATTTATTATATAGTTTTAAAGTGGAAGGTTGTTTTGAAATGTTATATTAATATACATAAAAGGTTTGATTTAAGAGATATATGTATGGGGGAGGAGAAAAAGGGCAGATTATTGCTAAATTGGGTGTTATAATAATATTACTATGCTAAATTAGAAGTTATTACACAATGTTACAGTAGAATGTTATTTTGAAATGTATAGTAAAAGGGGGATATAATAATAATATTAGAAAGAAAGGATCAGTATTTGGGGGGATGGAGTAAAGGGATGCTAAAGTATTATATAATCTGTTATGAATTTGGATTTTACTTTGAAGAAGTCACAGGGAGAGGGGGGGGTGAGGGGGGGTTAGGGAGGAGGGGGGGAGAAAAAAGGGGGAAAAATCTGTATTTGAAAAACTTTTTCAAAAAAACAAAACAAAACCCTCCAGTGATGAAGCACTCACAACTTCTGAAGGCAATGCCGTTCCCACTGGTTAGTTGTCCTCGCTGTTAGGAAGTTTCTCCTTCGTTCTAGGTGGCTTCTCTCCTTGGTTAGTTTCCATCAGGGTGGAAAAAAAATCAATGATTTTTTTTTAAAAAAATAAAAAAAAATCAGGTTTTTTTGATTTAAATCGGATTTTTTTTATTTTTATCGAATTTATTTTAATAAAAAACTTTTGGGGTAAAAATCCATCTTAAGATAGTTTTCTATTTAAGATACATAAATAATTTAGTTTATTCAGCATGAAATGGAGCTTACTTATGTAGCATGAGGCTGTATATTCTGCAACACTGGGACTATCGGTGAGTCAACAGTGGGTCAAAGGAGTAGCAGAGATGACAGTTGCTCTTTAAAAATTAGGATTTAAATCGAGTTGATTTAAATCAAGCCTTTTTACTAGTGATTTAAATCATGATTTAAATCGTGATTTAAATCAACTCGATTTAAATCAAATCCACCCTGGTTTCCATCCGTGGCTTCTTGAATTTGAAGGCCTCCATTAGCGTTCCTCATAGCCTAAAATGTCCGTCCTTGGTCATTCCTTGGGAATATTTTTTTTTTCTTCTGCCCAGCAAGATTGGACTGAGTTAGATCTAACCTAGCCCAAATTAGGGAGAAATCAGAAATGTGAGTGAAGATCTTTTGCTACCCATCGATCACCTTCTTTTCCAAGAGGTGGAATGGTCGCCACCATTACGTTTGACTAAAGATGGTGACATCCACATATTTAATACTAATAACAGAGTTGGAAGGGACCTTGGAAGTCTTCTAGTCCAACCCCCTGCTGAGGCACGATACCCTACGCCACTTCAGACAAATGGTTGTCCAATCTTTTCCTAAAAACTTCCAGTGTTGGAGCATCCAGAACTTCTGGAGACAAATTGTTCCCCTGATTAATTGTTCTCACAGTTAGGAAATTTCTCCTTCGTTCTAAGTTGCTTCTCTCCTTGATTAGTTTCCATCTGTTGTTTCTTCTGCTGCCTTCAGGTGCTTTGGAGAATAGCTTGCCTCCCTCTTCTTTGTGGCAGCCCCTCGAATACTGGAAGACTGCTATCCTGTTACCCCTAGTCCTTTTCATTAAACTTTTATCCGTGGGCAGTCAGACTCCTGAATGAGAAATAACATAATAACCAGTGGTGAGATTCAGCCAGTTCGCACCGATTCGGGAGGACCGGTTGTTAACTTTCTAAGCAGTTCGGAGAACCAGCTGTTGGAAGAAATCTTATTTTGTTTTTTCCCACTTTACAGGGCTAATCCTGTAAGGAAGGCAGGAAGGAAACATTCTGGTGGTGTTTCTAGCCTAAAGCCTATTGCCCTGCTTACAGAAACTGCCTCTCTGGTTAACCCTTATTACATTGTAACAGCTAAGTCGAAGTGCCCATCGATGTGAGTGACATTGAGTTGACCATGCCCACACGGTCACATGACCACCGAGTCACGCCTACCCAGCTGGTCATTAGGGCAGAGAACCGGTTGTTAAATTATTTGAATCCCACCACTGATCATAACTATGTAGTGTGATGGGCTGCAGGGCCGGTGCAATGTGTAACGTGTTCACACTGGTGCAATAAGACTGGGTGTTTTGTTAATATGATTTATTGGGTTAGGGATTTTTTGTCTTCACTGTGAGTTGTATCGTGTTGGGGTGTGTGTGCACTGAGGGAGCTCAACCAATCTCATTGTGTATATGTTGTGCACTAATAATAAAGATTTGAATCTGAATTTGAATTAAACTTAGACATACCCGAATTCCCACCGCCGTTCTTCGTATGTTTTCATCTCCGGAGCCCCTAATCATCTTCGTTACTCTTCTCTGTACTCTTTCTAGAATCTCAATATCTTTTTTTAAAATATATTTGGGCGGCCAATATATTTTGGATGCGCTATTCCAAGTATGGTCTCATCAAAGGCATTATAAAGGAGCAAGTCAGAAATTCTACATCCCAGGGGCGATCTCTGATCCCTTAATTCTCTCCCTTCTCGTAATACGGGAAGACAGAGGAAACCTTTTCTTGTCAACCCAACCCATTTATCTGCCCAGCTCCGAGAATGATCTCGGAACTGTTCCCAGCTTTACAAGCAGACAACCTTGTAATTAGGACTCTTATTTTAGATAAATACATCTGATGGACATTTCGAGAAGCAAATAAATAAATGGCCCCGAAAGCTGACACTCTGAGTCATACCATTTTCCTGGTTCAATTTTCCTCCAGACTCAAAAAAAAAAACAAAAAAACCCAACAACAAAAAAAACTGCGTCTTAGTTCCCTGAAGCTTCCCCATTTTTTGCTCTGACTTTTGTTATTGCTGCCTCCCCGTCACTCAAGCCGTACCTGAAAGCAAGGATGAGCTCACTGTTTGCACTGCAAGAAAAGTACAGAGCCAGGTTTGATTTCAGCAAGGGCAGAGCCGAGCAAGGTTCGGTTCAGCCGAAAGAAAAACAAGAAGAGGATAACAAGAGTTGAAAGGGACTTTGGAGGTCTTCTAGCCCAGGGGTCAGCAACCTGCAGCTCTGGAGCCGCATGTGGCTCCTTCACCTCTCTGCTGCGGCTCCTTGTCACTCAAAATATGCGTCGCAACTGCCAATGTGCGACACCCGCCGGCACGCGATTTATTGAGCTTTTCAACCTCCGGTAGGCCAACCATGGATAAATCCAAGAAAAGAAAAGTTTCAGAAGAAAACAAAACGTTTAATTTAGCTACATATGCTAGTTTTGTGGCCACTCAAGAAATAGTCAGGCACGGGAAGGGTTTTGTGGCTCCCGGTGTTTTCTTTTCTGTGGGAAACGGGTCCAAATGGCTCTTGGAGTGTTTAAGGTTGCAGACCCCTGTTCTAGTCCAACCAGTTTCCCAAGCAGGAGACCCTCAACAGATAGTCCTCGTCTTGCAACAGTTCACTTAGGAACCGTTCGAAGTTACAACGGCGCTGAAAAAAATGGACTTATGACCATTTTTCATGCTTGTAGACCGTTGCAGCATTGTCCCAATCGCTTGATCGAAATTCAGGTGCTCGGCAACTGACTCGTATTTATGATGGTTGCAGTGTCCTGGGGCATGCGATCCCTTTTTGCGACCTTCTGACAAGCGAAAGTCGATGGGGAAGCCAGATTCACTTAACAATCGGGTTACTGACTTATCAACGTCCCTTAAATGTGGCAAGAAAAGTCGTAGAACGGAGCAAAATTGACTTAACAGATGTCTCGCTTAACAACAGAAATTTTGGGCTCAGTTGTGATCATACGTCGAGGACTACCTGTACCATTCCAGACAAATGGTTGTCCAAACTCTTCTTAAAATTGTCCAGTGATGAAGCCCCCACAACTTCTGGAGGCAAATCGTTCTACTGATTAATGGTTCTCACTGTCAGGAAATTTCTCCTTAGTTCTAGGTTGCTTCTCTCCTTGACTAGTTTCCACCCATTGCTTCTTGTCCTGCCTTCAGGTGCTTTGGAGAATAGCTTGACTCCCTCTTCTTTGTGGCAGCCCCTGAGATATTGGAAGACTGCTATCCTGTCTCCCCTAGTCCTTCTTTTCATTAAACTAGACATACCCAATTCCAGCAACTGTTCTTCATATGTTTTAGCCTCCAGTCCCCCAATCATCTTTGTTGCTCTTCTCTGCACTCTTTCTAGAGTCTCCACATCTTTTTTTATAGTCTTATACATCAGAGTTGGAAGGGACCTTGGAGGTCTTCTAATCCAACCCCCTGGTCAAGCAGGAGACCCTAAGCCATTTCAGACAAATGGCTGTCCAGTCTATTAAAAACCTCCAGAGTTGGAGGTTCCCACAACTTCTGGTGGCAAGTCGTTCCACTGGTTAATTGTTCTAACCATCAGGAAATTTCTCCTTGGTTCTAGGTTTCTTGATTAGTCTCCTTCCGTGCTTTGGTTGAAGGTGGAGATCCTTCTCCTGCTTCCTAATTTTTTTTAAAATGACATTATTTTACTTCTACTTCTGTCCTACCATCACAGCACCATTGAGAGTGTCCTGACACACGGCATTCTTGCATGGTATGGGAGCAGCTCTGTAGCGGACAAAAAAAGCTCTACAGAGAACCATTAAAACTGCCCAAAATATCATCGGACTCCAGTTTATCAGCCCTGGACGACATCTTCGAATCTCGCTTGTTTGAGAAAGTTGCATAACATTCTCAAGAGACTCTTCCCATCCTGCTTACAATCTTTTTGGACTGTTGCCTTCTGGCAGAAGATACAGAACAATTAAAACTCGGAGCACACGTTTTCTGAATAGTTTTTATCCCAGAGCTATAATTGCACTCAACAATGAACTAAAGGGCCACCATCAGTGAGCTGTTGGACAGTATTACTTGGTCTGTTGTGTGGATGTTTGGATGGTTTAGGGGTGGGGAAATTGTGGTGGGTGGGAGTGTTTGGGGATTGTTATGTGTGTTGGACCTGGTCTTTGGGTGTTAAGTGAATTTCGTTGTATGGGTATACTGCGTATACACGTACAATGACAATAAAGTTATGTATGTATGTATGTATGTATGTATGTATGTATGTATGTATGTTATGCAGAAAGGAAGGAACCCCATAAAATGTCTTTTAGCTATGTCCTCCTTAGCTCGGTTTGGGGACGGCACCCTTCTCCACCCAGCTGCAAAAAAAAAAAAGCAGAGCTGAAAAGCTGCGTTAGGCAGAGCAAAAAAAGATCTAGAACAGATCTTTGTAATAGCCTTGGGGTATTTAACAACGCATTATAATTCTCGCTCCTGTCGATAGGCTGCTTCTGTTGCTTTGCAGCCTGACAGATCTAATTTTATTAGGATTCTAATGATGCATCATGGTTTAATTAGAAGGTTCTCAGGGGTTCAGACAGATCGGGGCCTATCACACGGGGTTGTGAGCTGGAAATAAACAAGGTGAACTCCTATCCTTTGCCAAGAATTTGGCACCAGAATCTACTTTTGGAACACAGGTAGTCCTCGCCTTACAACCATTCATTTAGCAACCGAAGTTAATAACAGCATTGAAAAAAGTAACTTTTCAACCGGTCCTCGTATTTATGACCGTTGCAGTATTCCCATGGTCACGTCGTCAGAATTTGGGTGCTTAGCAACCAGCATGTATTTCTGATGGTTTGAGCATCCTGGCTGGGGTGATGTGATTGCCATTGGCAACTTTCCCAGCCGGCTTCCAAGACACAAGCGAAGTCAGTGGAGGAAGCCGGATTCACTTAACGATTGCGGTGATTTGGTTAACGATTGTGGCAGAAGAGGTGCGTGATGCATTGAACAACTGCCTCATTTCGTGCTGGAAATTCTGATTGTGGTCGTAAGATGGGGGGGGGGCTACCCATAGATCTGATAACCTGAAGAGACCCGGAGACCAGCTGGCTGGTGGGAGGCATGCCACATGCACAGCAGAGCTGAACTGGGGCGATGGCTCGTATGCCATCAGAGAGGGTGCTGCGTGCAACCTCTGGCACGCGCGCCAAAGGTTGGCCATCACGGATCTAAAAGAGACGTGAGCCATCTGCAGATCTGTACATTGGGGAAACAAAACAACCACTTCAGAAATGCATGGCACAACGTAGGAGAACAAACCTATCAGGGCTAGATTCAGCAGTTCATCTGCATTTAAAAGACAAAAGCCACTCTTTTGAAGACAGCAAAGTCCACATTTTGGACAGAGAGGACCGCTGGTTTGAAAGAGAGGTCAAAGAGGCCATCTGTGTCAAAATTGAACAGCCCTTTCTCAACAGAGGGGGAGGCAGTTGTGATATTCCAAATTTTTTTACTACCGGTTCTGTGGGGTATGGCTTGGTGGGCGTGGCTTGGTGAGCGTGCAGGGGAAGGATATTGCAAAATCCCCATTCCCACCCCACTCCAGGGGAAGGATATTGCAAAATCTCCATTCCCATCCCACTCTGGGACCAGCCAGAGGTGGTATTTGCCGGTTCTCCGAACTACTCAAAATTTCCGCTAACGGTTCTCCAGAACCTTTCAGAACCTGCTGGATTTCACCCCTGGGGAGAGGGATACGACATCATCTACCTCCAGTCTACAACATGGTCCTTTCAGCAGTTCCAAGAAAGCTCCACACCCATTTGCACCACTCAGGTGACCCTGAGGACACTGATAAACCTCCAAATGGCCTCAATGACACTCTAAAAAAAGGATGCAAATGACCAGCTGTCTGCAAGGAGTATAAATCTTTCCATTCCCCACCATTCAGTTAGAGCTGAGGAAGCTTCTTGGATGAGAAGCGAAACGTCTTCAAGGGAAAAACCAGAAAGTCCAGTTGCCTCTTGAAAAAAGCACCGTTGGGTCTAAACAGACACATTCAAAATAGTAGTGATTAATTTCACACACAATGCAAACTACGGGGAGCTCATTTTGAGATTGTGAACTCAGTAGAAAACCTTAGGGAATGTCCCTTGTGTAAAAAACCAATCCTTTGCAAACCGTTATTACAGGTAAGTCCTCGACTTACAACAGTTCATTTAGAGATGGTTCGAAGTTACGACGGCACCGAAAAAGTGACTTATGACCGTTTTTCAAAATTACAACTGTTGTAGCATCCCCACGGTCACGCGATCAAAATTGGCAACTGACTTGAATTTACGACGGTCGCAGTGTCCCAAGAGTCACGCGATCCCCTTTTACGACCTTCTGACAAGCAAAGTCAATGGGGAAGCCGGATTCACTTAACAACCATCTTACTCATTTAAAAACTGCGACGATTCATTTAACAACTGTGGCAAGAAAGATAATAAAATGGGGCAAAACTCACTTAACAACCGTGTCGCTCAGCAACAGAAATTTTGGGCTCTCTTGTGGTTGAAATACCTGTATTTTTTTCCCCCTGATTCAATAAACCGCATTGTGCAGAAATAATAAACTGGCATACACAACTTTATCATCCAAATGCAGGAGGGTGAGAAACCCAGTCACAAATATTTTTACGTACAGATTTATGGACCCGTACTATTCACTCATGTTTTTTCTTCTGGGTTGTGCTTAAACTCTTATCGATAGGACTCTGGGAATTACTTGAATGATCCTGGCAATTTGTTGTGGCTTGTTGGCCGCCGGCCCCTCCAGCGGCCGAATCAGAGGAGGAGGAGGAGGAGGAGGAGGCATGGGAGTCAGGGCCACCATCGAGGCAATCTGAGAGCTCCGAGGGGGAAGAGGGAGTGGAGGTGGCAGAGAGAGAGAGAGAGAGAGAGAGAAAGAAAAAGAGAGAGTGAAAGAAAGATTGTAGGAGAGAGAGAGAGAAAGAGAGAAAGAGATTGTAGGAGAGAAAAAGAGAGATTGTAGGAGAGAGGGACAGAAAGAGAAAGAAAGAGAGATTGTAGGGGAGAGAGAGAAAGAGAGAGAGATTGTAGGAGAGAGAGAAAGAGAGAAAGAAAGAAAGAGAGAGATTGTAGGAGAGAGAAAGAGAAGAGAAAGAGAAAGAAAGAGAGAGATTGTACGAGAGAGAAAGAAAAAGAGAGAGTGAAAGAAAGATTGTAGGAGAGAGGGAAAGAGAGAAAGATTGTAGGAGAGAAAAAGAGAGATTGTAGGAGAGAGGGAGAGAAAGAGAAAGAGAAAGAGAAAGAAAGAGAGATTGTAGGGGAGAGAGAGAAAGAGATTGTAGGAGAGAGAGAGAGAAAGAGAAAGAAAGAAAGAGAGAGAGAGAGAGATTGTAGGAGAGAGAAAGAAAGAAAGAGAAAGAGAGAGAAAGAAAGAGAGAGCGGGGAGAGAGGGAGAGAGGGAGAGGCAGAGCCTGGGCCATCTGTCAGCCGTCAGATGGAGAATCAACAGCCCCCAGGTCTGGATGTGGCTGATGAGGAAGAGGAGGAACAGCTGGGTCCGGTGCCTGACACGTGGATGCACAGAAGGCAGAGGAGAGGAGAGCAGTGGAAATCTGTGGGCTGGTCCTCGGGACGGAAGAGCCACCGCTGCTAGCAAAGCCCCACCCTAGCTCTGGGGATAAAAGGCAGGGGGCGGAGATGAATAGATGTGGCAGACAACGATTCATCTACCGGTTGTACAGACTTGTTAACCTGCGTTGAGAGAGAAACGTTTTGCCGGGGCTGCTGGCGCTCTTAACAAAGGAATCTTTGAGTTAACTTCAGAGGGTTTGTGGTGTTTGGAGAGCTGGGTCGGAACACAATTATTTGAACACACTGTGTGCATCCGGCAACTTTCCACAGGTGTCGCAGTCCCAAAGGCTAATTGTATTCACTAGCTGTGTGCAAACAACCTGACCTGAGTTACCCTCTCCTGGAGCAATTAACACTCCATCTATCTGCCACAAACAGTCCATTAATCAGTCAATCATGTGGCGGCTGATATCTTGAGTTTCTCCAGCTGTTTACAAGGGTAGGAAATTTATTAACTGTTTGTGAACCAACAGAAAGAAAATTTAAACAATATGGAAGTGAATCCCTAATCCTCACTCTTTTGCGGCTATTTTCTCCCCCTCTGGGAGACCGCTGGTAAAAAAGAAAGGGTTTCCTAGAGAAGCCCTATTTTCATCAGCATGCTTGGTGGAGAATTCTGGGAGTTGAAATTCATACAGAATGGCTGTGAAAGTTGGACCATCAGGAAGGCCGAGCGCCAAAGAATGGAGGCCTTTGAACTCTGTTGCTGGAGAAGACTCCTGCGAGTCCCTTGGACTGCAAGGGGATCCAACCGGTCAGTCCTAGAGGAGATCAACCCCGACTGTTCTTTAGAAGGCCAGATCCTGAAGAGGAAACTCAAATCCTTTGGCCACCTAATGAGAAGGAAGGACTCTCTGGAGAAGAGCCTCATGCTGGGAACGATGGAGGGCAAAAGAAGAAGGGGACAACAATAGAACGAGGTAGCTGGATGGAGTCACTGAAGCAGTCGGCGTGAGCTTAAGTCGCCGCGCGGGTAATTATGGGAGCTGCATGGCGCTCCCGCATAACACCGCTCCTGCGCGAGCTGCACTGTCTCCCAGTGGTCTTCCGGGTGCGCTTCAAGGTGTTGGTTACCACCTTTAAAGCGCTCCATGGCATAGGACCTAGTTATCTTCGAGACTGCCTTCTGCCACCGACGACCTCCCATCGACCCGTGCACTCCCACAGAGAGGGCCTCCTCGGGGTGCCATCAGCCAAGCAATGCAGGCTGGTGACCCCCAGGGGGAGGGCCTTCTCGGTGGGGGCTCCCACCCTCTGGAATCAGCTGCCCCCAAAGATAAGGAGAATCCAAGACCTCCGTGCCTTCCGCCGTGCCCTTAAAACTTACCTTTTCCAACAAGCCGGGCTGGCCTAACAAATCCTTTAAATGATTTTAAATTTGTTTGTCTTTTTAAATTTTGGGCCAAATTGAGATATTTCCTTTTAATCTGTTCTTAATGTATTTATTATGTGTTTTTATTTGGCTGTACACCGCCCTGAGTCCCTAGGGAGAAGAGCGGTATATAAATTTGAAGTAAAATAAAAAATAAAATAAAAATGGACTCCAGAGGATGATAGAGGACAGGAAGGCCTGAAGGAACGTTGTCCATGCGGTCGCGATGGGTCGGACACGACTTCACAACTAACAACAACAAAAAGTTGCCAAGATGGAGAAACGCAGATCTGGCATTTTGTCTGTGCCATAGGAGGGAGATGGGACCATTAGCTCCAGTGGTGAAATCCAAATTTTTTTTACTACCGGTTCTGTGGATGTGGCTTGGTGGGCATGGTGTGGCTCGGTTGCCGTGGCTTGGTGGGCGTGGCAGGGGAAGGATCCCCATTCCCTCCCCACTCCTGGGGAAGGATATTGCAAAATCTCCATTCCCACCCCACTCCGGGACCAGCCAGAAGGTGGTATTTGCCGGTTCTCGGAACTACTCAAAATTTCCACTACCGGTTCTCCAGAACCTGTCAGAATCTGCTGGATTTCACCCCTGATTAGCTCCCAACCACATGGTGCCAGTGGCCAAATAAAATTAATTTAATTCAGCTAGCCCGGCGTTGTTAGATCTCAAATAATTCCTCTATGGCTGGAGTAAGTCTATAGGTAGCCTTTGACTTATAACCACAACGGAGCCCAAAATTTCTGCTGCTAAGTAAGACAGTTGTTAAGTGAATTTTGCTCCATTTTACCAGCTTTCTTATTGTTAAACGAATCACTATGTCAGAGCGCGCACAGTGTGACTATTTTTAGACAACCCAGGAGCTGCCATTATGCTGTAATGCTGTACAATGGTAGTAATGAGTCAGCAGGGTTATTTGACTGTTACCACTTTAAGAGACAGTTTTATAAGAGAGGCCCTGTGAGGACGTGTGTGCTTCCCTGCTGTAGTTGATGATTGATTGCCTGACTTTGCCTAGTATGTGTATGTATATATTCCTTGTAGATATTATTTGAAAGGCAAACCTCTCTTTACTATATTTTGCTCCTGGGTTGTGTAGAAATAGTCACACTGTCCATACTCTGACACACTACATTTGTTAAGTTAGTTACATGGTTGTTAAGTGAATCTGGCTTCCCCGTTGACTTTGCTTGTCAGAAGGTCGCAAAAGGGGTCAAATCACGTGACCCCGGGACACTGCAACCGTCATAAATATGAACCAGTTGGCAAGCATCTGAATATTGATCATATGACCATGGGGATGATGCAGTGGTCGTAAGTGTGAGAAATGGCCATAAGTCATTTTTTGAGTGCTGTTGTAACTTCAAACAGTCACTAAATGAATGTCATAAATCAAGGACGATTTGTACAGCTTAAAGTTGCCAAGGTTGAGAAATATGTCTCTGCCTTGGAAATGAGGTGGGAACATTAGCTCCACAAGCACATGTTACTAATGACCAAATAAAATTAATTTAACTAGCACTGGGTTGCTTGGAGCTCAAATAATTCCTCTATGAATTGAATAACCTCCTAAATCTACTCTCTTATCTTAGGTGTGCGATGGAACAAGGGTTATTCGTTTGTGTGTTTTAGAGTTGGGAAATACAAGTAGTCCTCAATTTACGACTACAGTTGGGACCAGAATTTGTATTGTTGAGCAACAGCAATAGCACTTAGACGTGCTATATACCGCTTCACAGTGCTTTACAGCCCCTCTCTAAGCGGTTTAGAGAGTCTGTCTTGCCCCCCAACAATCTGGGTCCTCATTTTGCCAACCTCAGAAGGATGGAAGGATGAGTCAACCCTGAGCCTGTCAGGATCGAACTGATGGCAGAGGGCAGAGTCACCCAGCAATACTGCATTCTCACCACTGTGCCACCACGGTCTTTCCTCCCTCCCTACTCCTTATTCCATCCTCCCTCCCTTCCTCCCTCCTTTCCTTCCTCCCTCCTATTCCTCCCTCCCTCCCTCCCTCCTACTCTTTCCTTCCTGCCTCCCTCCTACTTCTCCCTCCCTCCCTCCTATTCTTTCCTTCCTTCCTTCCTCCCTCCCTCCTACTCCTTCCTCCCTCCTATTCTTTCCTTTCTCCCTCCCTCCTACTCCTCCCTCCCTCCTATTCTTTCCTTCCTTCCTTCCTCCCTCCCTCCTACTCCTTCCTCCCTTCCTCCCTCCCTCCCTCCCTCCTATTCTTTCCTTTCTCCCTCCCTCCTACTCCTCCCTCCCTCCCTCCTATTCTTTCCTTCCTTCCTTCCTCCCTCCCTCCTACTCCTCCCTCCCTCCCTCCCTCCTATTCTTTCCTTTCTCCCTCCCTCCTACTCCTCCCTCCCTCCCTCCTATTCTTTCCTTCTTTCCTTCCTCCCTCCCTCCTACTCCTTCCTCCCTCCCTCCCTCCCTCCTATTCTTTCCTTTCTCCCTCCCTCCTACTCCTCCCTCCCTCCCTCCTATTCTTTCCTTCCTTCCTTCCTCCCTCCCTCCTACTCCTTCCTCCCTCCCTCCCTCCTATTCTTTCCTCCCTCCCTCCTATTCTTTCCTTTCTCCCTCCCTCCTACTCCTCCCTCCCTCCCTCCTATTCTTTCCTTCCTTCCTCCCTCCCTCCTACTCCTTCCTCCCTCCCTCCTATTCTTTCCTTCCTTCCTTCCTCCCTCCTACTCCTCCTTCCCTCCTATTCTTCCCTTTCTTCCTTCCTCCCTCCTACTCCTTCCTTCCTATTCTTTCCCTCCTATTCCTCCCTCCCTCCCTCCTATTCTTTCCTTCCTTCCTCCCTCCTACTCCTCCTTCCCTCCTATTCTTTCCTTCCTTCCTTCCTCCCTCCTACTCCTTCCTTCCTATTCCTTCCCTCCTATTCCTCCCTCCCTCCCTCCTATTCTTTCCTTCCTCCCTCCCTCCTATTCTTTCCTCCCTCCCTCCCTCCCTCCTATTCTTTCCTCCCTCCCTCCTATTCTTTCCTTTCTCCCTCCCTCCTACTCCTCCCTCCCTCCTATTCTTTCCTTCCTTCCTCCCTGCTACTCCTTCCTTCCTCCTATTCTTTCCCTCCTATTCCTCCCTCCCTCCTTTCCTTCCTTCCTCCATCCCTTCCTTCCCCCTCCTACTCCTCCCTCCCTCCTATTCTTTCCTTCCTTCCTCCCTGCTACTCTTTCCTTCCTCCTATTCTTTCCCTCCTATTCCTCCCTCCTTAGCACTTAGACTTATATACCACTTCACAGTGCTTTACCGCCCTCTCTAAGCAGTTTACAGAGTCAACCTATGGCCCCTCCACAACAGTCTGGGTCAGGTGCTTGTTAAGTGAATCCTGCCTGATTTTACAGCCTTTTACCCCCATGGTTGTTAAGTGAATCACTACAGTTGTTAAGGGAGTCATGCAGTCCTTAAGCAAATCCAGCTTCCCCCATTGACTTTGCTTGTCGGAAACCAGCTAGGAATGGGAACTTTGGGAACTCAGGATGCCACAGCTGTCATAAATACAAGTCCACTGCCAATCACCCAAATTTTGATGACGTGCCTGGGGTCATGCCTGGGGATGTTGCAATGGTTGTATATATGGTTATATATTTCATTTTTGGCAGTGCTGTTGTAACTTTGAACAGTCACTAAACAAGTGGTTGTAAGTCGAGGGCTACCTGTACAGTAAGGCAGTCCTCGACTTACAACAGTTCATTTAGCGACCGTTCAAAGTTACGACACTGAAAAAAACTGACTTGTGACCCTTTTTCACAGTTACAACCTCTGCAGCCTCCTCCCATGATCACGTGATCAAAATTCAGACGCATGGCAGCTGGTTCAAACTTACGACCGTCGCTGGGTCTCAGGGTCACATGATCTCCTTTTGCGACCGGGTTGCTAACTTATCCACTGCAGGGATTCACTTAACAACAGAGGCAAGAAAGGTCGTAAAACGGGGCAAAACTCACTTAAGAAATGTCTCACCTAACCACGGAAATTTTGGGCTCAGCTGTGGTCGTAAGTCGAGGATTACCTGTAGCCTATCCTCTGGCTGGCATCTTGTCTCGTTCTCTCTCTCTCTACAAAAACTGGTTTGGTTGCTCTCATTTTTTTCGTTCCTTCGTATTGGTTTTTTTTTTTTTCCTTCCGCATTAGCAATGCATACGCCAGCCTCAAGAAACCCAGTCTGGGTATGAAAATCTTTGCATCCTTATATCAAAATTCATTTCATGCTGGGTTTGGCTGTTGCTCCTGGCTGGCTTTGCGCGGCGGTCAGACAAATGCCAAAAAACCATTCCAGATGTGGCCACCTGAATGATCATTACACTAAGGTTTCCTCTTGGGAGGGGGGTTGTCGACTTTTACTAATGTGCGCTGCTCTGCGTTAATCAAATTCTCTGCAAAAAGAATATTGATAAGAGGCTCTGCTCTTCTTTTTCAGTTTGACTGGGCTTTTATTCTTCAATGTCAACAGGGCTCTGTGTAAAATTCAAGCCTGTTTTTTTTTTTTTTCCTTTTAAAAAAGGAAGGTCAGCATTCACTTCGGTGAGGTATATATAATATCAGTTAGTTAAAGATCTGCGGTTGCTTTTATGCGAGTTTGGTTAAGTCTTATTGCAGATTAAGGGTTTTTTTTTGGGGTGGGTTTATTGTGTGGCCTGTTAAGTTATATCAGGTTGTCCAACCTTGGCAGCTTTAAGACTTGTGGACTTCAACACCCAGAATTCCCCAGCCAGTGTGTTCAGGTGGCCCTGAAGGCACAGATAAAACTCCAAGTGGCCTCAGTGACTCTCAGAGTATTAACAACCAGATGACTGCAAAGAATGTAAACCCTTCCATCCTCCACCATTCAGTCAGAACTGAAGAAGCTTCTTGGATGAGAAGCAAAACGTCTTCAAGAAAAATCAAAGAAAGTCCAGGTGTTGTGGTCCACCAACAGCCTGCAGAGCTGGCAGCAGAGTTGGACAGGGATGAGGCTGAGGAAGACCATGGGCCAGTCCTGGAGGTTGGGGATTGCCCGGATGAGGGCTCTGCATCGGAGGCAGAGATGGGGCCAGGACCATCGGGGAGTGATGTGCGGACTTCGGAGCCTCCAGAGGCTGACAGCAAAGAGGCAGAGGAACAGGAGGAGCCTGTTCCTAGTGCACGTATGAGAAGAAGGCAGAAGGCAGGAGCAGCTAAAGCAGAGGGGACGACTCAGGAGTAAGGCCAAGAGATGATTGGCCCCTCCCATAAGGCTTAAAAGACCAGCAACGGCTCTTGGCCTCTTTGCCGGAAAACAACCATTGAGAGATTTGCTTCGTGTTTGGATGTATTTCTTTCTTGTCAGCGTCTTCTGTTCCTAAACTGTTGCCAAGAAAATCCTTTGGCAGGTTGCCTAATTATCCCAAGGTCAGAGATAAACTGAAGAATGGTGTTTTGAGAACTTTGCTTTCATTGAATTGGGAATACGCTGAGAATGAGTTAATTCTCAGCTGTTTTTAATAAAATCTGTTTGTTTTTTGGAACTGTTTTGTATTTAGTATTAACTACGTGGACCTGGGTCACAACACCAGGTGCCTTTTGAAAAAGCACCTTTGGGACAACCATGACTTTGATGACTGAGAATTTCCACAGTTATTTCCACTGTTATTTCCTTGTTTGGTATTCAACACACAAGCTACAACTTGTCGTTGTCAGCTGCCTTGGGACTCACTATATTATGCCTTATGGGAAAAAATTGTTTGGTACTCATCACACCTCCTGGAACCAATTAACAATAAGTACCGAGCAAGCACTGTACAGCTAGTCCTTGATTTACGACCACAATTGAGCCAGGGGTGGGTTCTACTTACCTTTACTCCCGGTTCGCAACGGGGCCGCGCGTGTGTGCTTGCTTTGCTCGCTCGCGCACTTCTGGGCATGCGCAGAAGTTTCCTGATGATGTCAGGGGTCGGTGGGTGGAGCCTCCCACCGGTTTTACTACCGGTTCTATAGTATCGGTTCATACCGGGGGCAATCCACCACTGAATGGAGCCCAACTTAACTTTCTGTTGTTAAGTGAGACATTTGTGAAGTGAATTTTGCCCAGGGTGGATAAAAATCAATGATTTTTTTTTTAAAAAATAAAAAAAATCAGATTTTTTTGATTTTTATTGAATTTATTTTAATAAAAAACTTTTGGGGTAAAAATCTATTGTAAGATAGTTTTCTATTTAAGATACATAAATAATTTAGTTTATTCAGCATGAAATGGAGCTTAGTTATGAAGCATGAGGCTGTATATTCTGCAACACTGGGACTATCGGTGAGTCAACAGTGGGTCAAAGGAGTAGCAGAGATGACGGTTGCTCTTTAAAAATTATGATTTAAATCGAGTTGATTTAAATCAAGCCTTTTTACTAGTGATTTAAATCATGATTTAAATCGTGATTTAAATCAACTCGATTTAAATCAAATCCACCCTGATTTTGCCCCATGTTACAACTTTTCTTGCCCCGGTTGTTAAGTGCCCTTATTAAGTGAGTAACAAGGTCGTTAAGTGAATCTGGCTTCCCCATTGGGTTTGCTTGTTGGAAGCACAAAAGGTCACAAAAGGGGATCACTTGGCCCTGGGACACTGCAGTTGTCGTAAATATGAACCAGTTGCCAAGCATCTGAATTTTGATTGTATGACCATGGGGATATTGCAATGGTGTGAAAAACGGTCATAAGCCACATTTTTTCAGTGCCGTCGTAATTTTGAACAGTCACTAAACGAACTGTTTTAAGTCGAGGAATACCTGTATTCTGCTAGTTCTGAGTTCGATCCTAGGTAGAGGCAGATATTTCTCTCTCTGGGCACAATGGGAATATATCTGCTGGAAAAGACTCCGCACTGGGGACAGGAAGGGCATCCGGCCAATAAATACTCAGCTCCATTCAGTTGTCCAGACTCTATCCCACAAGGGATTATGGATCGTTAAAAGAGGATGATGATCAGGGGTGGTTTTCACTTACCTTTACCACCGGTTTGCTTCGTGCACGCACGCTCGCTGTCCATGCATGTGCCCGGCTGGCTGCGCATGTGCTTTTCTCCCTTGCACACCTTCCGCGCATGCACCCGGCCTCGAAAATGTGCCTAAATAGCACGACTTGGAGCTGAGGCGGGTGGGCAGGCCTACCCACGATCGCTGCTACCGGTTCCCCCAAACCGGTGCGAACCGGTGCGAACCGGCTGAATACGACCTCTGATGATGATGAATACCTGTCTTCTGCTAGAGAAGAAAATTCCATGGCCGAAGAGTAACAATCCCTCACCTGAAACATCCGACTCCAGCTGCAGGCTGAAAGGTTGCGATTTCGGAGAGCAGCGTCCCTGTTGAAAATTTGCATTGAAATGTCACTGAATGGCATGTTCTAGGAAGCGGGGGCCCTTCCAATTTGGACGGCATTACCAGCAGCTTCTCAAGTCTTCCCAAAAAGCAGCCTGTGGGGAAGCGAAATCGAAGCACGTACCTGGCTCGTTCCTGGAGAAGAAAATCAACAACATTGTCACAAGAACAGAATAACAGAGTCGGGAGGGACCTCGGAGGTCTTCTAGTCCAACCCCCTGTTCAAGCAGGAGACCCTGTACCATTTCAGACAAGTGGACATCCAACATCTTCTTAAAAACCTCCAGTGTTGGAGCAATGTCTGGAGGCAAGTTGTTCCACTGGTTAATTGTTCTCACGTCAGGAAATTTCTCTTTATTTCTAGGTTGCTTCTCTCCTTGATTGGTTTCCACCCATTGCTTCTTGTCTTATTTTCTGATGCTTTGGAGAATAGCTTGACCCCCGTCCTCTCTGTGGCAGCCTTTCAAATATTGATTGATTGATTGATTGATTCAATTTATATGCCACCCTTCTCCGGAGACTCAGGGTGGCTTACAATACGTTAAGCAATAGCCTTCATACTTTTGTATATACCTGCTTAGTAGGGCTTTTGCCCCCCCCCAAGCGGTGTTCTTTTTTATACAAAGTCAGCTTATTGCCCCCACAATCCGGGTCCTCATTTTACCTACCTCGAAAGGATGGAAGGCTGAGTCAACCTTGAGCCTGGTGAGATTTGAACTTGCAGTAATTGCAGGCAGCTGGTGCTAGTTAACAGCAATTTAGTCTGCTGTGCCACCAAGGCTCTTGGATGACTTCTATAATGTCACCCCTCGTCCTTCTTTTCATTACACTAAACATACCCAATTCCTTCAACCATTCTTCATATGTTTTAACCTCCAGGCTTTTACTCAAGATGATTAGGGCACTGGAGGCTAAAACATACGATGAACGGTTGCAGGAACTGGGAATGTCTAGTCCACTGAAGAAAAGGACCAGGGGAGACATGATAGCAGTCTTCCAATACTTGAGGGGCTGTCACAGAGAGGAGGGGGTTCGACTTATTTTCCAAAGCACCCGAGAGCCACACAAGAAATAATGGGTGGAAACTTGTCAAGGAGAGATTCAACGTAGAAATGAGGAGAAATTTTCTGACACTGAGAACAATCAACCCATGGAACAGAAGTTGCCCTCGGAAGTTGTGGGAGCTTCATCACTGGAAGCTTTCAAGAAGAGACTGGACTGCCATCTGTCAGAAACGGGGTAGGGTCTTCCTGCTTGAGCGGGGGAGGGGGGGTTGGATTAGATGACCTCAAAAGGTCCCTTCCCACTCTCTTATTTTGTTCTGTTCATCTTTGTTGCTCTTCTCTGCACTCTTTCCAGAGTCTCAACACCATCTTTTTAAAAATAATGTGGTGACCAAAACCCAATATTCCAGGTGTGGCATCTTACTAATTGTGTTGGTGTTTCCAAAAGACCTTTGTGGCATCTTCTGTTTGCTGGCAGGTAAATCTCCTTTGGAACGAAACCCTACTTAGTGTTCTGCCCCAGCTCCGGATTCCCAAGGATTGTGACACACACCAACGGTCCTTATCAAAGTTATAACGTACCAAGAATAAACAAAATCCAGCAAAGGTTGGCAACCAGCCCAGAAAACAAGATACGATAAGACACTCACTCTCCAAAATGCTCTGTAATAATTACACATTGTTTCCAGTGAGAAATTACTAACTTTGTGTGACTTAAATAGGCTAAGGGAGTGGCCAATTATCCTCAAACCTTACTCTCGAGGAGACCTCCTCCTCCTGAGCAGCCACTCCTGCCTTTTGGCAGCCCTGCGTGCCCGAGCATTGAGGAGAGGCTCCTCCACTTCGCTCTCTCCACTGGAAGGAGCCTCTGGAGGTTCTGAAGGCCCTGGCTGAGTCTCTGCCTCTGGCACCACATCCTCTTCGGCCTCCTCGCTGTCCGACGCGAGCGCCACCTGCGCAGGCTGCTGGCGCGACCCCACACCAACCTCCTAGTCGTCGGGATCAGCCACGATCCGCACAGGGTGCTGGCGGGCCACAACACTTAGCTCCCCCCTCCCAAGGGATTCCATTCTCCCACCCTACCCCAATATTACTGCAATTCCCTCTACATGGGCCTGCCTCTGAGATGCACCCGGAGACTCCAGCTGATCCAGAATGCAGCCGCACGGGTTGTTACGGGAGCCCCTCGTTACTCCCATATAACACCCCTCCTGCGTGAGCTGCATTGGTTACCAGTGGTTCTCCGGGTCCGCTTCAAGGTGCTAGTCCTCACCTATAAGGCCCTTCATGACTTAGGTCCGGGATATTTGCATGACCTTCTCCTGCCTGCCTCTCACCGTCCTGTTCGCTCACATAGGGCCGCTCTCCTCAGGGTTCCGACGGCGAGCCAATGTCACCTTGCTGTGCCCAGGGGTAGGGGGTTCTCTGTGGGTGCTCCCACCCTCTGGAATGAATTACCTACCGAGCTCCGGACGGCTCCTGATCTCCGTTCCTTCCATCGGGACTTGAAGACTTGGCTGTTCAAACAAATAGGCTGAGACTGATTCCGGGCTTTATTATTTACTACTAATTAATTATTTGGATTAAATTATGATTTTATTGTACTTGTTTCTTAACTTGTGTTCGCCGCCCTGAGTCTTTCGGGAGAATGGCGGCATATAAATACATGTAATAAATAAATAAATAAATAAATAAATAAATAAATAAATAAATAAATAAATAAATAAATAAAATAATAAATAAAATAAAATAATAAATAAAATAAAATAAAATAAAATAAAATAAAATAAAATAAAATAAAATAAAATAAAATCATCTATTTTCTCTTCTGACCTGGTGGCTGCTGGATGGACACAGCTGCTTTAGGTCAATCTGGCTTTACATTTGCCAAATAGCTTCTGTGGGCAGCATCGATTTTTCCGCCTCCTCTGTGGAGAGATAAGGAAGGTGGGAAGGAGGTAAGCGAAAGTGTGGAAGGAATCTGTTCACCTCCCTAACACGCAGAAGCTTGTTAGAGACGGCTTAGTCATAGATAAGGGAGAAGTTTTGGCAAAGAGAAAGAGCTTTCTCTGGCTCCAGCTGAGTAAGGAGCATCTAAGCTCAATGGACTGTGATTTATAGAATTACAAGAGTCGGAAGGGACCTTGGAGGTCTTCTAGTCCAACCCTCTGCTCAAGCAAGAAAACCCTATACCAAGGATGGCTAACCTTTTCCGGACAGTGCCAAAGCTCGCATGCAAATGCGCACATGTGCACGAACTCCCCAAATGCAATGCACGTGTGCCCCCGCGTGCATGCACCCCTGCACATGCACTTCAGTCGGCGTTCCTCCTTAAATAGGCTAAGGGAGTGGCCAATTAGCCCCAAGCCTTACTCTCGAGGAGACCTCCTCCTGAGGAGCCACTCCTGCCTTTTGGCAGCTCTGCACGCCCGTGTATCGAGAAGAGGCTCCTCCTCTTCGTCCTCTTCACTTAAGGGAGCTTCTGGAGGTTCTGAAGGCCCTGGCTGAATCCCCGTCTCTGGCACCACATCTTCTCCAGCCTCCTCACTGTCCGACTCGAGTGCCAGCTGCACAGGCTGCTGGAGCAACACCACACCAGCCTCCTCACTGTCGGAATCAGCTACAATCCGCACAGGCCGCGTACGGGCCACAACACTGGGAGAAAGCTATGCTGGCTGGAATAGAATTCTGGGAGTTGAGGTCCACAAGTCTTAAAGCTGTCAAGTTTGAAGACCTCTGGATTAGACATACCCAGTTTCTGGAACCGTCTCATCTAGCCCTCTAATCATCTTTGTTGCTCTTCTCTGCACTCTTTTGGAGTTGTGTGTGTCTTAGCATCTTTTTAAAGTTTTGTGTTAACAAGAGAGCCTAGAACAGTGCCCCCCACTCCCTCAACCATTTGGGCACCAGGGACCGGATCCACGGAGAAAGGTTTTTTTCCGTGGACCGGAAGGGTTTGATTTTGTGTGCTGCCTGCATCCCATGGATGGGGCTTCACTTTTTTTACACGGCCAGGTTGCTGGCATGCTGTGAACCAGTGCCGGTTGACAGACCGGGGTTAGGAGTCTCTGTGTTAGAAAGAATGCACAGGGACTGAATGTGGGTAATACAAAGGCATGCTTGGAATCCTGCATCCAGGTTTGGTCACCAGGATACAAAAAGGATGCTGAGACTGTAGAAAGAGCAAAGAGAAGAGCACCACAGATGATTAGGGGGCTGGAGGCTAAAACATATGAAGAACAGTTGCAGGAATTGAGTATGTGTCAGGTTTTGATGTCGTCTCAAATAAAATAAATTGCATTTCCAAACAAATAGTCTTTGATGAAATCTTTCATTTATTTAGCACGACAATCTGTCCCCGATTATGGCGTAGCCAACACTGACTTCCTGACCCCAAACCTTCCCTTTCCGTTCCCCAATTCTATGCATCTCATTGGCCATCTTCCAAATCACTCTCCCCATATCTACTACTTCAGCTCCCAGGAATGTCCCCCCCCCCTCCCATCTCATCTCCTAGGGGATATTATCTTCAGGGAAAATAAGTAGGTGAAAAGTCACGCTCCCTCTTGCCAGCTGCCCCCTCTTCTCCTTCTTATGTCAGCACTAGAGTAAATGTGGGTTGAAGTGCTGACATCGTGTCTAGTTTGATGAAGAGAAGGATTAAGGGAGACATGATAGCAGTGTCCCCATATCTCAGGGGCTACTACAAAGAAGAGAGGGTCAAGCTGTTCTCCAAAGCACCAGAAGGCAGGACAAGAAACAATGGATGGAAGCTAATTGAGGAAAGAAGCAAGCTGGAACTAAGGAGAAATTTCCTGACAGGTAGAACAGTTAATCAGTGGAACAGCTTGCCTTCAGAAGTTGTGGGAGCTCCATCCCTGGAGATTTTTTTAAAGAAGAGATTCGACAGCCATTTGTCTGGAATAGCATAGGGGTCTCCTGCCTGGGCAGGGGGTTGGACTAGAAGACCTCCAAGGTCCCTTCTGTTAAGGATATTGTTGTTGTGTTACCAACCAGCAGAGTGTAGAGCACAGAGAAACGTTGCGGAGAGCAATGAATAAGAGATGTGCAAACTGGTTTATCAAAAGTTTACTTTACAGTGAAAAAACAATCTCATAGTCTTTAAATCAATCCAAGTCTTTGCCAGTTAAATCAGTCCAGTGATACAAAAGCTCTTCTTACCACACAAACAGTAGTTGGTTAGAATAACAAACTCACTGTCAGGCTTCGATGCTATCTCAAAATAAATGAACTTCCAAACTGCCAATCTTTAAGGAAATTTTCTCTTTATTCGAGTACAGCAACCGGATCATGACTCTGCGCGGTCAGTACTGACCTTTGCCCCCCAATCCCTCCCTTTCCGATCCCCTGCTTCTCATTGGCTATCTTCCAAGTCACTCTCCTGACTCCTTTTCCTGTCAGTTCACAGGAATGTTCCCCCCCTCTTCATCTCCAAGGAGACCGAAACTTCAAAGGGATTTAGCAGGCAAAAGTTCAGGCTTCATCCTCCCTTTTCTATGTCAGCGCTGAGACGCTGACACTCACTCTGGTTCACAAACCACGATGGTAGCAGATCCATCCAATGATGATAGCACAATGATAGCAACTCTACACACAATGGTAGCTTATCATCAACTGAATACGTTACAGTACCTTTCTTAAATACATTTACAACCAGTGATTATCTAATTACAGCATGACTCAGCATTACAATGAATCAGCAGTAAAACTTTAAAGTCACACAATACATATTCATATTAAAGTCACAGAACACATATATTGCCTGGACAACCTGTTAGGCTCAAACCATATCCTAACCAGGGTGGATAAAAATCAATGATTTTTTTAAAAAAATAAAAAAAAATCAGATTTTTTTTTATTTAAATCAGATTTTTTTTATTTAAATCGGATTTTTTTGATTTTTATCGGATTTATTTTAATAAAAAACTTTTGGGGTAAAAATATCGTAAGATAGTTTTCTATTTAAGATACATAAATAATTTAGTTTATTCAGCATGAAATGGAGCTTAGTTATGTAGCATGAGGCTGTATATTATGCAACACTGGGACTATCGGTGAGTCAACAATGGGTCAAAGGAGTAGCAGAGATGACAGTTGCTCTGTAAAAATTATGATTTAAATCGAGTTGATTTAAATCAAGCCTTTTTACTAGTGATTTAAATCATGATTTAAATTGTGATTTAAATCAACTCGATTTAAATCAAATCCACCCTGATCCTAACACCTTCCAACTCTGGTATTCTGTTCTGTTAAAAGAATGTTTAAAAAAGGGACTCGGAGGGTAGAAGTATAAGAAATTTGAATATTCTTTGAATCATACGATCCGGTCTTTTCCATCTCTTGCCTTCTCTGGCTTTCAAATCTCTACATATGTCAGTGAAAAAAAAAAATGGGGAAGACATAATTAAGGGCCCTAAGATGATGTAGAACTATGTTCCTAATACACGGCATTTGCCATCACATGAAGAGTTTGGCTACACTAAGCCTTGGGACTCGGCCAAGAGGATAATTTTACATAACTGGAATAAAACTTACTCGCGTGGATACAAGGGATGGATCCAAGATGCGAGTCTCTTAATTATTTCTGAAGTGTCTCTGTTTTCCAAAAATGAGAAGATGAAGCGGCGTGTTTCTATGTATCTAGATTTAATCACAAGCTTGATTTAATTTTCCATTGCTATATATAGTCTATATAAATCTTTCCCCTCTCTTAATTACCTTTCTTTTTTCTTTCTTGTCATAACACCCTAATATATCTAGAGACTAGACTTTCCTTCTTAACTGTGCAGCATAATCACTCTATTTATTTTTTTTTCCTTTTCCCTGTTGGTACTCTCATTTTTGTTTTGCTTTTTTGCATTTTGCTGTTTAGTAACAACCACCACAAAACCGTGTTTACGCAAAAGTCCAATTGCTAGCTAGCCCCTATGATGGCTTCGGGAGATGATTCGTACAACAGGCCGAGGCAGCGTTTGTCTCAACTTCGACAGCTTGAAGATGCGTAGATTTCAGTTCCCAGGATTCTTCAGACAGCATTTGGTTGGCTGAGGAATTCTGAGAATTGAAGTCCATACGTCTTAAAAGCTGTCAAGGTTGAGAAACTTTGGGAATTAAGGCAAGGAGGAAGAATTTGACAAACAGGAAGGATTCTTCTTAAACATTTCTCCTACTGATCATTTCCTTCCTCCCTCCCTCTCTCCCTCCTTTCTCCTTCCTGTCCCTCTCCCTCCCTCCTTTCTCCTTTTCCTTCCTTCTTTCCTGCCTCCTTCCTTTCTCCTTTTCCTTCCTTCCTCCCTCCCTTTCTCCTTTTCCTTCCTTCCTCTCTCTCTCCTTTCTCCTTTTCCTTCCTTCTTCTCTCCATCCCTCCTTTTTCCTTCCTTCCTCTCTCTCTCCCTTTTTCCTTTTCCTTCCTTCCTCCCTTCTTCCCTCCTCCCTCCCTTTCCTTCCTGCCTCCCTCCCTCCTTTTCTTTCCTTCCTCCCTTCCTCCCTTGCATTTCCTTTCACTCTCCCTCCCTCTCTCCCTCCTTTCTCCTTTTCTTTCCTTTCTTCCTTCCTCCCTTTCTCATTTTCCTTCCTTCCTGCCTCCTTTCTCCTTTTTTCTTCCTTCCTTCCTCTCTCCCTCCCTCCTTTCTCCTTTTCCTTCCTTCCTTCCTTCCTGCCTCCCTCCCTCCTCCTTTTCCTTTCTTCCTGCCTCCCTTCCCTTTTCCTTCCTTTCTTCCTCTCTCCCTCCTCTCCTTTTCCTTCCTTCCTGCCTCCCTCCATTCTCCTTTTCCTTCCTGCCTGCCTCCCTCCTCTTCCTTCCTTCCTGCCTCCCTCCCATTTCCTTCCTCCCTCTCTCCTTTCTCCTTTTTTCTTCCTTCCTTTCACTCTCCCTCCCTCCTTCCTCCTTTTCCTCCCTGCCTCCCTCCCTTTTTTCTACCATTTCTCTCTCTGAAATTAACTTCTTGGTTGCTTTTTGGACTCTTTTAATTACACTTTTCTTAAGTCTTTTGTCTTCCTTGGAACCTCCTTTGTTGTTCAGGTTACCCAGCCATGTCTCTGATTCCTTTATACATCTAAAGGCCTTGAGAGCCTCACCCTATCACAGCTGATCTTTCATTTTCCTTCTGATTGTCTTCACAAGCTATTTTGATGAGGATTTGGAGGGCACGTTCCCATACCTTCATCATTGCTGGTTTTGTTCCCATCTATTGTCACCAATTTTGTTTGTGTAGATTAGGGTTTCTCAACTTCAACTACTTGAAGGTGTGTGGACTTCAGCTCCCAGAATTCCTCAGCCAGCATGGGAATTCTGGGAATTGAAGTCCACATATCTTAAAGTTGCTGAGGTTGACAGACATTGGCCTACGTTATGGACTAGGCATTTGATTTGGTCACATCTTGGTGGTCTTCTCACTCTTTTGCAGTGTTGCTGGTAGATGCCTTTTCCAGGAGATTATCCTTCATGAGAACCCCCCAAGAATCACTGGTTGGATCCTATGTTTTCTCCCACTTCCCTTACGTGCCCTGATTCATAATCAGATCTGACAATATCATTCACAACCTTTATTGTAAGACTGCATTAACAGAATCTTGCAAGTCTGAAAGTACAGGTAATCCTTGACTTACAACAATTCACTTAGTGGCCGTTTGAAGTTACAACGGCAGAATTAGAATAGAATAAGAAGAAGAGGATTAAGAATGGGTAGGGTAGAATAGAGTAGCATAGAATAGAATAGAATACGGAATACGGAATAGAATGGAATATGGAGTAGAGTAGAGTAGAGTAGAACAGAACAGAACAGAACAGAACAGAACAGAACAGAACAGAACAGAACAGAATAGCATTAACATAGAACATAGAACAGCTTTATTGGCCAAGTGTGATTGGACACACAAGGAATTTGTCTCCAGTGCATAAGCTCACAGTGTACATACAAGCAACAAGTCATTATCATAATTCTAAAATACAATCACCATCAATCATAAGATACAACACAGTGATAGTCCTAGGATACTAAATATGCAGTCAACGTAAATCATGATAGGATATTAAATAAAAGCGACCAACATAAATCATAAGATACAAACAACAAAGGGAGAGTCATAAGAAGCTAAGGAAAGGGGTAAGAAATAGGAAAGATGAGAAGGATAATAGTAATACAGTCCTTACTAAGGTGGTTTGACATCCCAGGACAATAAGACAAGTGTTGTGGGAATTAGTGGTTTAGCAGAGTGTTAGCATGGTGGAGGACGGGACTGTTTTTTGCATCTGGTGGTTTTGGCGTGCAATGCCCTGTAGGGTTGTCTTGAGGCAAGAAGTCCAGGATGTGAGGTGTCTGTAGATACTTTCACAGCCCTCTTTCTGGATCATACGGGGAAAACCAGGGAGGGGTCCCTTCTCAGATGCTTTCGGCCCTCCTAGCCTTCCTTTGGCTTGAGATTTTGTTTATCAGACTGTTGTCTATCCTGGGACTCTTCTCCCACCTCCCAAGGTCATTCTCATGATATTCCATTCCAGTTACAGTAGCGATAGGTGTGCCATTAGAAGACTTGAAGGATCTCCAGAACAAAATCTATCTGTCAGGGTTCCGAAAGAGTGCCCTAATTAATTCATGAGCCTCGAGCCAAGTTTCAAAAGAAATCCAGTCATTTATTAGGAGCAACATGTCGGCACATACCCAAGTGGAGTCAGCTCTGCCCCACGTAATTTATGTCCCAACTATGACTCTGTTTCCCCCCTCCTCCCACCATCCTCATAAATCACATTCTCCAACGGAGCACTTTTGCGGGCTGTAGAGAACATGTCTCTCCGGCTGACTCTGGTAACCTAGGATGCAGCCTTGAGAAAGGTATGCATGGAATATGCTTCTTCTTTTTTTTTTTTTTTAAATTTGATTTATATGCCGCCCTTCTCCGAAGACTCAGGGCGGCTTACAATGTGCTCAGCAATAGCCTTCATCCTTTTGTATATTTATACAAAGTCAGCTTATTGCCCCCACAACTGGGTCCTCATTTCACCTACCTTAGAAAGGATGGAAGGCTGAGTCAACCTTGAGCCTTGGCGAGATTCGAACCCTGCAGTAATTGCAGGCAGCTGGTCTTAATAAGCTTAATAACAGGGTGCTTTAAACCCCTGTACCACCAAGGCTCTTCTAGTTTCTTCTTCAAGCTTCTGGTTGCTGCCATGTTGCTCTGTCAGTTCCCCCCCCCTTCTGCCTATGGCAACTAGAGAGCAGGCCAGGAATGCTTTATGAGTTGACACTGTCTCTATTAGGGGTGTCAAACTGGTGGCCCGTGGGCCGGATGTGTCACGCACAGGCCACGCCCACCACCGCTCCATGAAGGGAAGAAACATCACGAAACCTATCACATGATGGCAACGTGACGCCACGAGTTTGACACCTGTGGTCTATATGATCACTGGGAGTCAATCAATGACTTGATGATGGATAAGAGAGCCAGTCTGGTCTAGTGGTTGAGGCACCTGGGTACAAAGTGGGAGATCATGAGTTTTAGTCCAGCCTTAAAGGCAGCTGGTTGAGTTTGGGCCAATCACCAGGAGACTGGGACTTCTATTCCTGCCTTAGGCATGAAAGCCAACAGGGTGACTTTAAGGCAATTACCAGGAGACTGTGAGTTCTAGTTCTGTCTTAGTGCTGAAAGCCAGCTCGGTGACTTTGGGCCAATCACCAGGAGACTGGGAGTTCTGTCAGAGTTTCTTGCAAAAAACAAATCCAGAAGCACACACCGATAACTGATTCAGCTGGATTCATTAACTTCGTTATATACAAGAATATAAATATACAATACCAATAGCAGATTCACAGTTTCGTTTCAGCTCAGATCAGCAGACAAGTTCATACACACACTGGTTTCAGTTTCTCTTCTTTACAGACTCAGAAGCTGCAGACTAAGACACGCCCTGGCTCCAGTCTGTCTCAGCTCCCAATTGGCTGATTTAGTTGCTATGCCTATTCATTGGCTGACCTTGTTACCATGTCTTCCCAGTCATGAATATTCTGACAAGTTCTAGTTCTGTTTTAGGTCTGAAAGCCGACAGGGTGAGTTTGGGCCAATCACCAGGAGACTGAGAGTTCTAGTTCCATTTTAGCTCTGAAAGCCAGATGGGCGACTTTGGGCCAGTCACTTTCAACCCAATTCACCTCCACAGGGTTGTTACGAGGAAAATAGAAGGAGGAAGATGTGTTGAATACGTTCACTCCTCAATTTATTTGTAAAAATAATAAAGGCGATATACAAATAAATAAATAAAATCTTAAGGTAGTAACTGAATTAATCCATTTTTAGAGGTTGGCCGAACACTCTAAACCAGGGGTCATCAACCTTTCGGACCTCAGGGACCACAAAATTCATAATTTTAAATCCCGCGGACCACTAATGTGATCTGCCTAATGACCAGCTGGGTGGGCGTGGCTAGATGGTCATGTGACTGGGTGGGCATGATCAACTCCTCGCCTTCTCACCCAGGCTCCTTAGGGCCCCAACAGGAAGCAGTTGCTGGAGCTAAGCAGCCACCACGAGAAAGAGCTGGCAAAACAGTTCAGTTCAAATTGGATCTGACTGAGAAGGAAGCTCAGCAGAAGCAACCTCACTGAGGACTACGAGCATAGGCTTTCCAAGCAGAGGGAAGACCTGCGGGAGTGCAAGGCCAGGTCCCGGCGGCGCCTGGAGGCTCAGCAGGCTGAGATGGTCAGCCAGTTCTATCCATGATGCTGTCCCACTGGAACGAGGTCCTCCGGCTCTTCGCCACCAGCGGCGCTTCCCTCCAGCCTTCGCCCAAAGCCCCACACCAGGAGGCTGAAGCAGACCCCAAGTCGGAATTTCTGTCCCCCTCCGACCCACACAAAAAGACCCCGAAGGGAGAGATTTTCTGCAGCAACACAAACGTTCATTGCACTTATCCAGGGGCCGTAGTTTGAGGACCCCTGATTTAGTGCAATAATAAAAATGCAAATCATTTTTCTGCGGACCACCAAAATTTTCTCACGGACCGCCAGTGGTCCACGGACCACCAGTTGGTGACCGCTGCTCTGAAACCACGATCAAACTGGATTTGCCAAAGATGTAAAGGCACTTGAAAAAAATTAGCTCGCTCCTAGCCCAACTGACTATGTTGTATAAACCTGATTTGATTATGTGTGTTGAGTGAACCTGCCAGAGAAATTCTCCATTTATTTCCAAACATTGCTGAAGCAACATCGGAGTTTCCGTTTGTGCGCCTGGGAGTTTATGTGTGAAGCCATCCAGAGGCCTGCTGTTTTTTTCGACTGGTGTTTTGCCTCCAGTAGCACAGCATTTGCCTGCCAGCTTGGCTGTGTTCTAACACTTAGAATCAGCTGTTCTGTTATGTAATTTGGGGAGACTTACATCATGCGCAGACAAGAGGCTCCTGTCTCGTTAAAAGGATGAGAGGTTTTAACTTTAGAGCCAATGCCAACCGGCTTTTTGGGAATTCACATAGAATCACAGAACCAAGAGGGAACTTTTGGAGGTCATCCTGTCCTCATACCAGTGCTTTTACAAATAAATCGAGGCAGTGAATGTATTCAACACACCTTCCTCCTCCTATTTTCCTCGTAACAACCCTGTGGAGGGTGCCTTTCCTATCGCTGACTATTGGGGGTGAATCTCTGCCCCCCACAGAGAGGGCTCGCAATCTGGGTGTCCTCCTGGACTCACGGCTGTCTTTAGAAGAGCATATGACGGCTGTAGCCAGGGGGGCTTTTTATCAGGTTCGCCTGATCCGCCAGTTGCAGCCCTTTCTGGACCGGGACACCTTGGGCACGGTCAATCACGCCCTCATCACCTCCCGTCTGGACTATTGTAATGCTCTCTACATGGGGCTCCCCTTGAAGAGCACTCGGAGGCTCCAACTGGTCTAGAATGCAGCCGCGCGGGTGGTTATGGGCGCACCTCGTTACGCCAATGTAACACCTCTCCTGCGCGAGCTGCACTGGCTCCCAGTGGTCTTCCAAGTGCAATTCAAGGTGTTGGTCACCACCTTTAAAGCGCTCCATGGCATAGGACCAGGATATCTACGGGACCGCCTTCTGCCACCAACAGCCTCCCACCGACCAGTTCGCTCCCACAGAGAGGGACTCCTCAGGGTGCCGTCAGCCAAGTTATGTTGGCTGGCGACACCCAGGAGGAGAGCCTTCTCTGTGGGAACTCCTGCCCTCTGGAATGAATTGCCCCCGGATATTCGTAAGATTTCTGACCTCCGGGTTTTTTGCTGTGCCCTCAAGACCCTACTGTTCCGACAGGCAGGGCTGTCAAATTGAATGATTTTAAATTGGGTTTTAATGTTGGGTTTTAAAAATTTGACCAAAACTATTTAATGATTTTAATTAATTTTAACTAGATATTGTATATTTGTATATTTATATTTTAATTTTGGCTGTACACCGCCCTGAGTCCTTCGGGAGAATGGGTAGTATATAAATAAAATTATTATTATTATTATTATTATTATTATTATTATTATTATTGTTGTTATTGTTATTGTTATTGTTATTGTTATTGTTATTATCATCATCCCTATCCCTATCCCTATCCCTATCCCTATCCCTATCCCTATCCCATCCCATCCCATCCCATCCCATCCCATCCCATCCCATCCCATCCCATCCCATCCCATCCCATCCCATCCCATCCCATTCTATTCTATTCTATTCTATTCTATTCTATTCTATTCTATTTTTTGTTAATTCCTTGTTTGTGCAATCACACTTGGCCAGTAAAGAATTCTATCTATCTAGTATCTATCTAACAACTGCAATGATACACTTAACAACTATGGCAAGAAAGGTTGTAAAATGGGCCAAAACTCACTTAACAAATGTCTCACTTAGCAACCTACACTTTGGGCTCAATTGTGGTTGTAGGTTGAGGACATGCAGGCCCTAGCTATGGTATCATACGTCATCATGGTGGCACAGTGGTAAGAATGCAGTATTGCAGGCAAACTCTGCTCACTGACAGATGTTCGATTCTGACCAGCTCAAGGTTGACTCAGCCTTCCATCCTTCTGAGGACCCAGATTGTTGGAGGCAATATGCTGACTCTGTAAGAGAGGGCTGTAAGTCACTGTGAAGCAGTGTATAAGTCTTAAGTGCTATTTCAATGTAGGAGATAACCAGGCTGAGTCCGAAGGAGGAGTAAAATGTATCATCAGTCATGAGTCCCTGTGTGCCCCCAAGTCCAGCCCACATCAAATGCCTTCCTAATTCCCACGCATTTCCCTTGACTTTTAGTAGGTCAGATTTTTGTAGAGATCTTAAGTTTACAATAAATCTTTATTCTCGTTTGAACTGCCTGAATCTCCTGATTTCCCCCTGTGCCTGATATGTTTATGAAGAAGTAAGTTTTAAAAAGCTGTGGCCCATCCCTGAAATCTTTTCTTCCCCTTGGATAGAAATTTCAAAAACCAATGTTCTTTTCCTCCATTGGAATAATCTAAGGAGATTATTTCTCTGCTCAGCAGTAGCTAATTTGCAAATTAAAAAGACCACTCTGTACAAGTGGTAGGGTAAGAAACTCACTCCGATTTTTTCTTTTATCTTCCAGGTATTTGCAGTTGTCGGTCTCCTTCTGAACCAGTAGAAGAAAAAGACTCAGAATGTGGCTTTTAGAGAAAATCCGGGGCTCAGTGGACAATAGCAGTTCTCGCGGCAACGACTCGGCAGATAAGCAGTCCAAAGGGCCCTTGTACAGCAATGTCCTGACACCGGATAAAATCCCGGATTTTTTCATTCCTCCCAAGTTGCCGACGGTACCTCCTGAGGCAGAGGAAGGGAACACCAAACCCAATCTGGGCACTTCGGCTTCTGAGCAGAATTTATCTGCCCGCAAAACCCCGCGCAGCCCTCGTTTGCCCGTGAAGGCCGTCTCGGAGAGCAAGAATCTTTTAAAAGCCGCCAGCCGACACATCATCCAGATCGAGAGCGCAGATGAATGGATGTCTGAGGAGGACTACAGTACCAATGCAGACCCACAGTCCCAGACGGCCATGTCGCTGCCGTATGTCCCCAAAGCACAGACCTCATACGGCTTCGCGACGCTAATGGAAAGTCCTCACACGCGCCGTAAGGAATCTCTTTTCCACAGCGAGCACACCAGCCTGTGTCCATCCCAGTCCTCCTCGCCCAGTTCTCAACGGAGGTCCACCTCAGGAGGGAGCAAGACCAATGGAGAGAGCGCCCACCTGAACCCCTCGGACATCAGTATGTCCCTCATGAATCCCTACCGCTACTTCAGTGGAGGGGAGAGCGACACCTGTTCCTCCGCAGAGTCCTCTCCCTTCGGTTCCCCACTGCTGTCGCGGTCGGTGTCCCTTCTCAAGATCTTCAGCCAGGAGAGTCAATCCAAGGTCATCAAACTCAAACACTCGGTGGCTCGCAACAGTTCCCTGTCCACCGATGACAGTTCGGCTGACACCAGTCCCAGCTCCCAGCGCCGCATGCGCTGTGCGACCCCTCCAACCGGGGGAGCCACCGGCGGGGTGCAACCACAGCCGCCTGCTCCCACAGACCCCCAAGACAGATTTCACAAGGAACATGTGCTCAGTTTTAGCAAAGGAGGCAGCATCCGCTTGGTGGTCCAGTACAACCCGTCCAACGCCCGGCTGCGGGTGCGCATCGTGGCCGCCGAAGACCTCTACGACAAGCACTGTGACATCCGGAGCATCAACTGTTGCGTGACTCTCTATTTAAACCCCGGCAAGCTGCAGAAGCAACGGAGCACGATCATCAAGAACAGCCGTAACCCCATCTTCAACGAAGATTTCTTTTTCGACGGGCTGGGCCTCAGCAACATGAGGAAAATGTCCCTCAAGGTCAAAGTGGTTAACAAAGGCAGCAGTCTCAAACGGGACACTCTGATGGGCGAGAAGGAACTGCCCCTCACTTCCTTGCTCCCCTTTTTATAAAGTCTCCCCTCTCCGGTGTCTGTGGCCTGCCGCTAATCCCAGTCGGCTTCTTGCCTGGGAGGGTTTAGAGATCTGCTCACGCAGATTCCTCCAAGATCAGTTAGCGTTTCCGTAAAATGGGTGTTGCATGTTTGAGGTCCATGGAGGGGGGCATCCCAGCATTTTTGCATGAAACCTCAGTACCTTGCCGCGTGACCTTATTTTCTTAGAAGGTCAGGATGTTCTTTGTCTCTTGGGTCAAGGTGTGTCCCTTGGTCACTGCGAGCCGGTCTTCTTTCACAGTTACCGTGTTGGAGGTAGAGCGGGCCTGGGAATTTGAAGGGAAGCAGGGAGATTCCTTCCAATGGGTTTTCCTCAGCGTAGGAGGTGGCTGCATGAATAAACCAGATTTCCACCCTGTTTTTGAACCTCTTCCTCACAAATGCATGCCGAGAATCTGAGAATGTACCCCTTTTAAGATGCATGCCGGTTGCATTCGATTCTGTAGTGTCGTTGAGCCAAGCACCAATCTGTTGGAAGATGATCTAAACAGGCTCACTTGGCTTCTGCAAAAGGGATGTGAGTGACCATTTTCTTCAGGTACCCAGGAAACGTCTTCGCTTCCCAAATTGGGTGCAAATTCCAATTTCTGATTTGGGAGCTAGGATCCAACATGTGGTTTCTGAAAGAAGTGGACGAGGAGAATGAGCTGGGCCGAGAAGAGCTTCTGAAGCCGAGCGGATGATCCAGCAACTGTCCCCAAAAAAGGCTGTTTTGCAAGATGTGGGGGATCAGACAGAGACTTCGCCTCCCTGCTCTGCTTGACTTCAGGGGAAATTGCAGAAATCGGAGCGATGTCCGATAATGAACTTTCAACCCGAGGCAAAAAAAAAAATGGACTTATGGACATTGCACTGTCTGGACAGTAGATCAAAATGAAGGAAAACACACAGGGAGATAACAAAGGAAAGAGGAAAATATGAAGGGGATATAGGGCCGTGATTATTTTTTTAATGTTTTGATAATCCTGGCCTGAGAGACCATCCTCAATAACAATAAATAATGATAATTTTAAAAGTGGGCTGGGTGATACTCACGGAATTGCCTTATCCTGCACTGGTCCGCTTTTTTGGAGTCTTCGGAGACTCCGATCACTCCCAGCCTTAAGAGTTTGGAGTTTTTCAATCCACACTTCAGATGGCTTGAACACATCTGACGATAAAAATCAAGATGAGGAAATAGAGAGTCCTGACTGAGACAACCCTCCAACCCTCCATTCAAACAAGAAGGGGCAAGAATCAGTGTGAATCAATTTGAATCAATTTGACAGCTTGAAGATGCTTCAATTCCTGGAATTCCCCAGCCGGCATGCTTTAAAATGGTTGGACTTCAATTCCTGGAATTCCCTAGCCGGCATGCTTTAAGATGGCTGGACTTCAATTCCTGGAATTCCCCAGCTAGCATGCTTTAAAATGGCTGGACTTCAACTCCCAGCATTCCTCAGCCAGCCATGAGGGCTGAGGAATTCTGGGAGTTGAAGTGCACAGTCTTATATTTGTCAAGTTTGAAAATGTCAGGGACATTCAAGTTGGAATTTGGAAAGACTGAAGATCGAACTCCAGGCCTTCTACAAGTCAATTTTTTCCACCAAGTTGTGGTTCCTTTCTAATATTAACATTCTTTTTTTGGATCAGTTTTCCTAAGGCTCAAAAACAAAACCAAGAATGTGCCAAGAATCGTTCCCTTCATTGCAAACACCCACTTCTCCTCAGTGTAGGTCAGTGTTTCCCGAACTTGGGAACTTCAAGATGTATGGACTTCAACTCCCAAAATCCCACAGCCAGCCATGCTGGATGGGGAATTCTGGGAGTTGAAGTCCACACTTCTTAAAGTTCCCAAGTTTGAGAAACACTGTAGGCAGGTAGGTGCTGTTCTTGCAGGACCAATCAAGGAACCATTGAGCAAACATAGCTGAGCAACCCTTATTTTGCAACCCCTAAATCAGTGGTGGGATTCGGCCAGTTCGCACCTATTCTGGAGAACTGGTTGTTAACTTTCTAAGCAGTTTGGAGAACCGCTTGTTGGAAGAAATGTCCTTTTGTTTTTTCCCACTTTACAGAGCTAATCCTGTAAGGAATTACAACGTTCTAGTGTTGTTTCTAGCCTAATCTTTATTGCCCTGCTTACAGAAACTGCCTCTCTGGTTAACCCTTATTACATTGTAACAGCTAAGGCGAAGTGCCCATCAACATGAGTGACTTTGAGTTGCCCATGCCCAGACAACATTGCCCACACAGTCACATGACCACCAAGCCACACCTATCCAACTGGTCATTAGGGCAGAGAACCGATTATTAAATTATTTGAATCCCACCACTGCCCTAAATGAATACCCAGATAGGATCTAAAGAAAAGATCCATTGGGATCATAATCTGAAATATGGGTAGTCCTCAGTTAATGACCGCTTGTTCAGTGACTATTTGAAGTTACGACCGCATTGTGCAAGTGGTCCTTTGAGATTCTGGGCTGTCCCAACATCTTGCGCTCACATGATCATGAACTGGGCATTCGGCAACTGGCTCACACTTATGACGGTTGCAACCTCCTGTGGTCACATGATCACTATTGTGTTGTTCCAGTGGTGGGATTCAAATAATTTAACTTCTGCCCTAATGACCGGCTGTGTGGGCGTGGCCATGGTGGGCATGGCCAGGGCATGTGACAGGTAGTACTCTGCCTCCTGCACCCCCCTGGTAGCGAAAATGGGCTACGGGGGAGGGAGCACTGCCCCCCCTCCTGCGGCTTGTTTTGTGCTTAGAAGGCCTCCCTGAAGCCTCCTGGGAGCGAAAACGGGCTGCGGGGGGAAGGACGGATGCCGTCCCGCACCCTGTTTTGAGCCTAGGAGGTCTCCCTGCGCATAACCTGGGAGCCAAATTGTGGCGTGTGGGGACTCCTGGAAGGGGCCGAAAGCGGTGGAGCCAGCCAGCAATTTAACTATAGGTTTGCCCGAACCAGCTGGATCCCATTATTGTGATGTTCCCTGTTGGCTTCCCACAAGCAAAGGCAATGGGGAAGCCAGCAGAGAAGGTCACACTCTGGTAAGTCACTCATACTCCAGAGGTTTTTTGCACTGAGGGGTTCAGCTATGATGAATGTAGCAGCACGCCCCATCTGTGCACCTTTGCACACCTGGAAGGAGCCACCCCTGGCCCTGCCATGCTTACACACCCTCATGCACCAAGCCGCAACCACTAGTTCTGTGCTTTTGCCATGTCAGCCTTGCACACCCAGCAACAGCTACCTAACTGCCGGCAAGCGTGCTTACAAATGACTGGGAACTTTGCGACTTCCTGCAGGCTTCCCCATTGACTTCACTGGTTGGAAACCAGCAGGAAGTTACGAGGTCCTCCCTTAACAATCCACAATCCTTGCTTAAGTGCAGTAACAGGGAGGGCTGGAATTGCTGTCACAAACCAATGCAGTCACACAACATTGCAGTTTATGATGGCATCACTTAGTGATGGAAATTCTAGCCCCATTGCTGTCATAACCTGAGGATTGTACGTAATAATCTACAATGTAATTTAAGGCAATGGTTTTTGTGTGCTACGGAGAACTTCCTATATCTCCTTATTAATAATCGGGATCTTCCAATTCACTTTTTAATCCAGTTCTCAGATTTACTTCATGTGTAAATCACAGGTAGTCCTTGACTTACGACCACAATTGTGTCCCAACTTTATAAGGCTAAGCAAGACGGTTGGTAAGTGTGTTTACCCCATATTACGACCTTTCTTGCCATTGTTAAGTGAATCACTGCAGTTATTAAGTTAATAACACGGTTGTTAAGTGAATCTGCCTTCTCCATTGACCTTGCTTGTCAGAAGGTCACAAAAGAGGATCATTTGACCCTGGGACGCTTCAACCATCATAAATATGAGTCAGTTGCCAAACATCTGATTTTGATCACGTGACCCTAGGAATGCTACAACGGTTGTAAGTGTGAAAAATGATCATAAGTTGTTTTTTCAGTGCCGTTGTAACTTCAAATGGTCACTAAACGAATGGTTGTAACTTGAACACCTGTAACCTACCTTTTTGCGCCTCTATTTCGGATGTGATGAGTAAAGCATGTTAGACAAAACCTAGCATTGTATGTTTTTACTACAAAGTGAAAAAATAGTATGTCTGTATGTGCAGAGATTACAAAGGTTAGGTTGGTGGAAGTAAATATGCTTGCCCAAACTTAGATGCCCTAAAACAGAGGTCTTCAAACTTGGCAGCTTTAAGACTGGTGGACTCCAACTCCCAGAATTCCTCAACCAGCATGCTTTAAAATGGCTGGATTTCAATTCCCAGAATTCCCTAGCCAGCATGCTTCAAGATGGCTGGATTTCAATTCCCAGAATTCCCCAGCTAGCATGCTTCAAGATGGCTAGACTTCAATTCCCAGAATTCCCCAGCCAGCATGCTTTAAAATGGCTGGATTTCAATTCCCAGAATTCCCCAGCTAGCATGCTTCAAGATGGCTAGACTTCAATTCCCAGAATTCCCCAGCCAGCATGCTTTAAAATGGCTGGACTTCAATTCCCAGAATTCCCCAGCCAGCATGCTTTAAAATGGTTGGACTTCAATTCCCAGAATTCCCTAGCCAGCATGCTTTAAAATGGCTGGACTTCAATTCCCAGAATTCCCTAGCCACCATGCTTTAAAATGGCTGGACTTCAATTCCCAGAATTCCCCAGCCACCATGCTTTAAAATGGCTGGACTTCAATTCCCAGAATTCCCCAGCCAGCATGCTTTAAAATGGCTGGACTTCAATTCCCAGAATTCCCCAGCCAGCAGTTAAGTGAAACCAGATTCACTTAACAGCATAGAAATGAAATAAATAAATGAAATAAATAAACAAATAGCAAAGAAAACAGGCAGTGATTTCCAACTTTTTTCTTTGTGTTACATACACTTTACAACCATTCATTTAGTGGCCGTCTGAAGCTACAACGGCGCTGAAAAAAGTGACTTAAGAACGGTTTTCACATTTACAATGGTTGCAGCATCCTCATGATCCAAATTTGGCCATTTGGTAACTGACTAGTATTTATGACAGTTGTAGCATCCCGGGGTCAAGTGATAATAATAATAATAATAATAATAATAATAATAATAATAATAATAATAATAATAATAATAATAATAATTTTATTTCTATACCGCCCTTCTCCCGAAGGACTCAGGGCGGTGTACAGCCAATTTAAAAACAGGCCACAACAATGATTAAAAATTAAAAATAATTAAATAGATTTGGCCGATTTAAAACCCCCAAAATTTAAAATACCCCAATTTAAAATTATTATGTTGATAGCCCGGCCTGGCGGAACAATAGGGTCTTCAATGCGCAGCGAAACATCTGGAGGTCGGAGATCTTACGTATTTCCGGGGGCAGTTCATTCCACAGGTCCCCTTTTGCGACCATCAAACAAGCAAAGTCAATGGGGAAGCCAGATTCACTTAAAAACCTTGTTACTAACTTAACAGCCATAGTGATTCATTTAACGACTGTGGCAAGAAAGGTCGTAAAACTGGACAAAACTCAATAACTCTCTTGCTTAGCAATGGAAATTTGGGGCTCTATTGTGGTTGTAACTCGAGGACTCTCTCTATTGGTTATCCTCCTCTTTTCCCTTCCTCCTAAGATAAACCCATTTTTACAAGCTGTAGTATCTTTGGGACTGAAGAGGCCAGAAAGAGATTTTTGAACTGGAGATCAAAATCGCTGAATTTTTTTTCCCCCGCCTCGAAACTCAAAAGCAACCAAAATTTGAGTTAATCCTCTTTCCTTCCTTCCTTTTTTTTCCTTTTAATCTTGTTAACACAGATCCTTGTTTTTCAAATGTCGTTTTGTGTTCGCTCAGACTCCAGGATTATAAAGTTGTACGGATGCCAGGAATGGGAGACCTTGTTTTCCAAAAAGGGAGCAAACTGTATTATTTATTTGCTTGTTTTGTTTATGATATCTACCCAAATAAGTATCAGTCAATTATTTATCTATCGATTTCTATTTTCTGCATGATTTTGAGTTGGCGACTAAAGTACAAGCCGATGCATTTTTGTACCGTTGCTCTGTCAGCAAGCAGCCTTCCTCATCGATCCGAGTTGTCTCTATATCTGATTTATTCTATATACCAGATACGACTTATTGCTGTATTTTGATCCCGTGTAATCTGGATGCTGACAGTTTTGGAATCAAGTTTCTTGCTATATGAAGCTGTTTCTCTTTTTTTCTTCTTTCTCTGTTTCTCTTGTTGGGATGTGTGGGTGTGTTTATTTGTGTGAATGTGTCTACGTGCACGCCATGCTGTAACTCAGGGGTGTCAAACTCAAGGCCCAGGGCGTGGATCCGTGGCCGCCCACCCTGGCCACGCCCACTCTCTCCCACCCCCGAGGTCAAACATAACCCTGATGCGGCCCTCCATGAAATCGAGTGTGACACCCCTGCTGTAACATGATAACACAGAACATTGTAGGATCCAATCTGGGTCGGTCACTGGGTGAAATCTAAAAAAATTCCCTACCGGTTCTGTGGGCGTGGCATGGTGGGTGTGGCAGGGGAAGAATACTGCAAAATCTCCATTCCCACCCCACTCCAGGGGAAAGATACTACAAAATCCCCATTCTCTCCCTACTCCTGGGGGAAGGATATTGCAAAATCTCCACTCCAGGGGAAGGACATTGCAAAATCTCCATTCCCATCCCACTCCAGGGGAAGGATACTGCAAAATCGCCATTCCCATCCCACTCCAGGGGAAGAATACTGCAAAATCTCCATTCCCATCCCACTCCAGGGGAAGGATACTGCAAAATCTCCATTCCCATCCCACTCCAGGGGAAGGACATTGAAAAATCTCCATTCCCATCCCACTCCAGGGGAAGGATACTGCAAAATCTCCATTCCCATCCCACTCCAGGGGAAGGACATTGCAAAATCTCCATTCCCATCCCACTCCAGGGGAAGGACATTGCAAAATCTCCATTCCCATCCCACTCCAGGGGAAGAATACTGCAAAATCTCCATTCCCATCCCACTCCAGGGGAAGGATACTGCAAAATCCCCATTCTCTCCCCACTCCTGGGGGAAGGACATTGCAAAATCTCCATTCCCATCCCACTCCAGGGGAAGGATACTGCAAAATCGCCATTCCCATCCCACTCCAGGGGAAGAATACTGCAAAATCTCCATTCCCATCCCACTCCAGGGGAAGGATACTGCAAAATCTCCATTCCCATCCCACTCCAGGGGAAGGACATTGAAAAATCTCCATTCCCATCCCACTCCAGGGGAAGGATACTGCAAAATCTCCATTCCCATCCCACTCCAGGGGAAGGACACTGCAAAATCTCCATTCCCATCCCACTCCAGGGGAAGGATATTGCAAAATCTCCATTCCCATCCCACTCCAGGGGAAGAATACTGCAAAATCTCCATTCCCATCCCACTCCAGGGGAAGGATACTGCAAAATCCCCATTCTCTCCCCACTCCTGGGGGAAGGACATTGCAAAATCTCCATTCCCATCCCACTCTTGGGGCCAGCCAGAGGTGGTATTTGCCAGTTCTCTGAACTACTCAAAATTTCCGCTACCGGTTCTCCAGAACTTGTCAGAATCTGCTGGATTTCACCCCTGTTTTGGACTCATGCTGGGGCCCATCCTCAGGGAACTTCTCTCTGGCAGAGTCTGTGCTGTTCTGTGTGTGGCATTTATATGGTGCCTGTTCTGTGTGTGGCTTTTTAGATCTTGATTGGGGTGTGTTGATGCCTGTCTATTAAGTTGGTGGCTGTTGTTTGCTTCGCCTTCTACCCTGTTTCCCACTAAATAAGACATCCCCTGATAATAAGCCCAATCGGGCTTTTGAGCGCATGGCAATAAGGCCAAGCGCTTATTTCAGGGTTCAAAAAAATATAAGACAGGATCTTATTTTTGGGGAAACACGGTAAGTACTTGATAAGCTGGCGGTCAATCGGCATTCCTGTTGACTGACAAGGGCCCCCTTTCCTAGAATTCAATCACTTCCCTGGCTGTTTTTGTACCTGCTCGTCCAACAATCTTAGTAGCTGCAAAATTGAATCCTTGTTCATTGCAGTGCGAGGCTACCAATGAGTTTAGGTCTCCTTGACAGATGATTTATCACCAGCCTATCTATTATTTAGAAAGTGAGGGCTGGGCAGCACAAATGAAGGACAGCCAACGGCTTAATAACCGGCCATCATCACACCACAATCAACATCTAAAAAGCCACATACAACAGGCACGATATAAATACCACACAGAGAACAGCACACACACACTGCTAGAGAGAAATGTTGTGACCTAGGCTTACTGAGTAATTACAATACACAATTAGTCCCAAACAAACCTATTTTATTGTAACAGCTGAGAATTACGTTCATTCCCAGCTGAGTCCCAATTAGTTGCAAAACAAGTCCTTCGGAAGAAGTCCTTCGGGATAATCACCAACCTTTTATCTTCTTTGACACCCTGCCAAAGGCCTTACTTGGCAAAGCCCCACGGAGTTCAGAAACAAACAAGAGATGCCAACTGGAAACAGAGTTAGCAATGTTGCTTTCCTGCCAAAAGGCCCAAGCGCCTTTGTTTCTCTTTTAAGCCTTATGGGAGGGGTCAATCATCTCCTGGCCTTACTCCTGAGTCGTCCCTTTTGCTTTAGCTGCTCTTGCCTTCTGCCAGCTCTGCGCATGCGTGCACTAGGAACAGGCTCCTCCTGTTTCTCTTCCTCTCTGCTGTCCGACTCTGGGGGCTCTGGAGTCTACACATCACTCCCAGATGGCCCTGGCCCCATCTCTGCCTCCGATGCAGAGCCCTCGTCCAGGCTTTCCCCAGACTCCAGGACTGGCCCAGGTTCCTCCCCAGCCTCCTCACTGTCTGACTCCACTGCCAGCTCCACAGGCTGCTGGCGGACCACAACAAGAAGTTTCCTGAGGATGGGCTCCAATACGAGTCCGAAAGTTTGGAAGACAAAATCTCTGGTCCCGGTGACCGAGCCACATTGGATCCTACAACATTTATCCTGGGACAAATACATTCGCCTTCATTCTCTCGTTTGGACTACTGCAATGCCCTCTACATGGAGCTGCCCTTGGGGTGTACTCGAAGGCTCCAGTTGGTCCAGAATGCGGCCGCGCGGGTTGTTACGGGAGCTTCCCGTTACTCCCGTGCTACAACTCTCCTGCGTGAGCTGCACTGGTTACCGGTGGTCCTTCGGATTCGCTTCAAGGTGCTGGTACTTACCTATAAAGCCCTACATGGCATGGGCCCAGGGTATTTACAGGACCACCTTCTGCCTGCCTTCCACCGCTCTGTACGCTCACATAGGACTTCCCTCCTCCGGGTGCCATCGGCTAGACAATGTCGGCTGGTGGCACCCAGGATGAGGGCGTTCTCTGTGGGCACACCGAACCTCTGGAATGGGCTACCCAAGGAGCTCCGGACGGCTCCTGACCTCCGCTCCTTCCGCCGAGAGCTGAAGACATGGCTTTCCCAACAAATTGGCTGATCTGATGGATGATTTTAATTGGATGGATTTTAAATTGATTGTCTTGTGTAGTTATTTTTAACTGTTTTCATTTTTTTTTTAAATTTCTGTAAGCCGCCCCGAAGTCCTTCGGGAGAAGGGCGGCATATAAGTATAATAAAATAAATAAATAATTCACAATGAACATTTTTTTAACATAACTTGAACCATGGGCCCTATCCAACAAAATGAAATTTAATGTGGAGAAAAGCAAGGTTTTACACTTAGGCAGGAAAACCCAACGGTACAAGTACAGATTAGGCGAAACCTGCCTCAAAAACAGTAACTGTGAGAGGGACCTTGGAGTCTTAGTGGACGATCACTTAAACATGAGCCAACAGCAGCTAAAAAAGCTAATGCAATCCTTGGTTGTATAAACAGAGGCATAGAATCAAAATCACGTGAAGTATTACTACCGCTTTATAAAGCCTTAGTAAGGCCACGCTTAGAATACTGCATTCCAGTTTTGGTCACCTCATTACAAAACAGATGTTGAGACTTTGGAAAAAGTGCGGAGAAGAACAACTAAGATAATTTAAAGACCTGGAGACTAAAACATCTGAAGAATGGTTGCAGGAATTGGGTTTGTGCCAGTCTAGAGAAAAGAAGGAGTAGTGGGGGACATGATAGTAGTCTTCCAATATCTCAGGGGTTGCCACACAGAAGAGGGAGTCAAGCTATTCTGCAAAGCACCAGAAGGCTAGACAAGAAAAAATGGATGGAAACTAATCGAGGAGAGAAGCAACCTGGAATTAAGGAGAAACTTCCTAACAGTGAGGACAATTAACCAGTGCAACTGCTTGCCTTCAGAAGTTGTGGGATGCTTCATCATTGGAGAGTTTTAAAAAGAGACTGGACAGGCACTTGTCTGAAATGGTAAAGGGTCTCCTGCTTGAGCAAGGAGCTGGATTAGAAGACCTCCAAGGTCCCTTCCAGCTCTATTCTGATTGATATTTTTGTGAAAAGGGTATGAACACGCACACACATGCCGAAGGACTCCTAAAAAAAAGTCACTAATGCACAGAATTGTTCTTTTTTTTTCCAGCTTATTTGCACAACACAGCAATGCAAGACAAATGGTAATGGACATCTGTCAATTTGGGCTTCAGTGAGGGATTGGCTGGTGGGAATGTGGCTCCCAATTAACGGTAGCTGCCTCGTTTCTCTCCTTTCCACCCAATCCCAATGCACAAACACACACACACCTCTTGTCAGTTTAGCTGTGTCGGTGCAGGATAAATACATGGCAGATTGACAGATCGGAGGTTGTGAAAGGCACAGAACGAGAAGCAGAGAAGCTGGCTTCAAAGAATGCAAAACTCAGAATTTTGCAAGACGGATAGTGTAAGACCTGTGGAACTTCTTCTACTCCCAGAATTGAAGTCTACAGGTCTTAAAAGTTGCCAAGGTTGGACATCCCTGGTGTAAAGGGATTAACAGATCATTGCTACTCAGCAGAACTCTCTTCAGAGCTGGCGGGTGACTTCACGAAATATTCATAAATATTCCAACTGCTGTATTAGTTTGCTGGAAGAGACAGAACACCGTTGCCCCAAGGAAAACAGGGCAGAGGCATATCACAGAGGAATACAGATAGTCCTCAACTTATGACTGACTGCCCATCACTGTCGTAAGTTGTGACAGTCATAAATTGGATCTCCCTGACCAACCCGATTTTATAACTTTCTTCTTGCAGAGGTCATTAAGTGAATCGATGTGCCAGAAACCACACAGCACCAGAAACCTTAGAAAACAGTACCAAAAGACTCAAGCCAGCCCTTCCCCCTTTAAGAAAACCCCAGGCAAAAGTACCAGCTGAAAGGAACACTTAAGTAGAGCCATTAAGTTAAGGGGAATCAGGATAAAAATAAACTCTCCAAGGTAAACTGAAATTCTCTTTTTACGGCCTCCCTGACAGGATTACTGTACTTTTCAGAGTATAAGACCTTCCTTCCCCCATAAAAGTGGGTGAAAATTGTGGTGCGTCTTATATACCGAATGTTGCTGAAGCCCCACCCACCCACCGGCCCCCATTTTCAGCCTCCATGCGTCGCGTTTTTGGCTTCTGCATGCCCCGTTTTTGGCCTCCGAACATTGCATTTTCAGCAGGTTCCAGGCGGCGGGGATTGGTGGCGGTGAATGGGCCATGCCGAATGGGCCATAGCAGCGGCAAACGGGCTGTGGCAAACAGGCTGCACTGAACGGGCTGTGGTGGCGGCAAACAGGCTGCAGCAAACGGGCTGCAGTGAAATGGGCCGTGCCAAATGGGCCACGGCGGCGGCAAACAAGCCACAGCAAATGGGCGGTGGCAGTGAATGGGCCACGCTGAATGGGCGGTGGCAGTGAACAAGCCAGATGAATACCGAATGGATGCTGGGAGGCAAAGCCAGATTTTTTCCCCCTCCCCCAAAAAGGTAGGTGCGTATTATAGTCCGGAGCATCTTATACTCCGAAAAATACAGTAACTCCTAGGACAGGAATAACAAAAGACTTGGGACAAAGATTATCCCAGGAAAACGAAACCCAGGGCAATCAGAAACTCATCAAAACCCACCAAGCTGCAGGAGCTTCAAAGGGGAATTAAGCATAAAAGGCTCAGAGTCACCCCATCCACCCCAATCTACTTGCAAGGCAGGAACGCTCCAACTGTGTCACTACTTTTATTGCCTTCCTGAATTAAAGGATGCCTTTTCTGACAGCTGGCTTCCATGTCTATTTCTTCTCAGCATCGGTGACTGCTTCCCAGCTGGGAAACGAACACAGAAAATCTTCCAACATTTAACAACTGTGGTGAATCACTTAACAACTGTGGCAAGAAAGGTCGTAAGATGAGGGGTGTCAGATGTAAATGCCTTATTCTCTAATGTGTAGATAGTATATGAACGGGGTATCAGGGGTTAACTTATTCTTCACTTCTTAATGTATTCATAATTCACCACTCCCACATATAGCTCCACCCATTGTATATATAAGGAGCTACATGCACCCTTTTCCTCGCTTCTATCTGTGAATATTCAGTGAATATAGAATGCCTATTGTAAATAAAAGGAAATATATTTAAACCTTTAACTCTTACTAATCTTATTGAGTCTGATCCTAAAAATATTGCAACAAGCTGGTAGCAGAGGATGGTTAATTGACTCAATAAAAACTTAAAAATGTCTAAGAAAGATAGGCCCAACACCAGGGCCTACAGCAAAGAAATGGAAACAGAACAAGAAATAATCAACGAATCCACAAACGCAATTTCGAGAGAATCCGAAGAATACACCACTGAAGACGAAGAAATAATAGATGAAAATGATGACCAGGAGAAAATCGAAATAGAGAATAACGAACTCAGGTCAGAGATATTAAAACTATTAAAGAGCCAGAAGAATGATGAAAGCCTCATCGCGAACCTCCAAGATATGCTGAAGAACAGCGGAGCAGCGAGAGAGAAAAACATCACTAATGAAAAGTCTAAAGACCCAAAAATAGTGAGTGATATGACTGCAGAGAAAATCATTGCAAAGAAGAAAAACGGTGATCCCGCGCGAAATTTTGAATGGCAGCCATCTTGGTTTCAACAGGCCTCCAAGGTGAGCGAAGCAGAGCCAATCAAAAAGCCCAATTCAAAATTTCTGGCGCGAAAAACATTATCAGACAACGAAAATGAAAAAGAAGATTCAAACACCTCAGAAGAATCAGAATCAGAAAGTGAAGATGATTCAACAAACTACCAAATAAAATCAGCAATGAAAACGCTTTTTGCCGCATTTGGGCCAAAATTAAAAATTACTAAAAAGCTAACGAAGAAGCGAGCGAGCAAGCCAATGCCTCAAAACCTGCCCGCTCCCATCCTGACTACGAGAGCGCCGACGCCCGAACCCAGAGAGCCCTGCCGATACCGCCCTACGCCACAGACCGAAGCAAGCACCAACGCCCTCAAAAGAAGAGGAAGAACAGCAGCCGTCGTCAGGACTCCCAAAATCGAACCAGAGACCGATTCGTCTGAGGAGGAGCAGAACGAGCGAGCCGCAATGGGGAGAACCTTCCACGACGACTCCAAAGAAGAAATGGACAACGCGCATGCGCAAGACTACGCAGACGGTCCGGGAAGACATGAACTGACGAGAAGACCGTGCAGGCTCGTTGCGAGCATCCCCACGCCGTTTTGCAATTTTCTACATTTACGAGACCACGGACTACCTCAGGTTGTAAGTAATGGACCCAATAATGTCGGAAATTTACCCAGTGACTTCCCAAAGCTAAGGGTTGATGGCATTAATTTGCAAGAATGGTATCAACAGCTCCAGGTTGTCTTTATGAAGGAAAGCTTACTATTTTTTATCACTAGTCCCCCCAAAAGACCTTGGACTCTAAAAATAGATTGTTTACACCATAGAGCATTTTTCTTAATAATATCTAGTGTGTCTCCTGCGATGTATCACAGCATTAAGTCATATCTGACTGTTTCAGAAATTATTCAATGCATGTTTAATTTGTTTCACAGTGACAGTGTAGCTACCACCACAAGGATGTCTAAAGATTTCTTTTCATCTAGGATAAAACCAGGGGTTTCCATAAGTGAGCATTTAATATCTTTAAACAAAATAAGAGCTGAGCTGCATTTGAGGGGGGAGGTGATTTCAGACCAAACAATGAAAAGTGTTATTATCAACTCACTTGATCCATCATGGGACAATTTTATGTCTCATTTAGACACAATCAATCTAGGATACTTATCCATAGAAAGTCTATCCAATAAATTGATAGCAGAAGACAATTCAAGAAGAAATCGTTCTAACAATCACACAGAACACAAACCATATAGGAAAGTAGCTTTCCAAGAAAAATATAATGAAACATTTAAATGTCACAACTGTGGATCCAGGGAACACAATAGAAGAGATTGCCCCAAAATTTCTAAGGAAAGACATAGATCAGAATATAGAAACAAATACAATTATAGACAGTCTTCCATGGATAGACATAGATATAGAAGCCCACCAAATTACAAAGAGAATAGAGGGGGCAGAGATAATTCAAAGGATAGAAAATCTGGTTCACTGAATGGGTTAAATAAACAAGACAACACTAACATACAGCAAAATGAGAACAATAATTGGCTTATTGATTCTGGAGCAACTAATCACACCACTAATAACAAAAATATATTGTCTTCATTTACAGAAGATAAATTTGTAATAAAGGTAGCTAACCAAGAAAAGGTTCAAGTATTAGGTAGAGGGAATGTAACCTTGCATGGTCTAGGAAAAATAGAGGGGGTATTGCTAATACCTGAAATACCTCATAACATACTAAGTGCCATAAAACTAAGTAGAGATTCTGACATTAACATTGTTTTTTCAAAAGGAAAAGCGACTTTGGAGAAGAATAAAATAAATATAGGCACTGTGATGATTAAAGGAGGCCTACCTTATCTGATAACAAAGGAAAAATGGTTGCATAACATTGATTCAAATATGGAAGATTGTATTGAAGTAGATGATGAAAATATTAGCAACAGTGACAATGATGAATGTAAAATATCTCATGATCACATAGATACACACAATGAAAAAAAACCAAAAATAGGTAAGCCAATTCATGATGAGTGTGCTCACATCTTACATAGGAAGTTAGGACATGCCAGTTTTCCTGTAGTACAAAAAATGACTGAACACGCAGAAGGTGTTAAAATAAAAAATTGTGAAAACTATTTGGAATGCTCAGTATGTAAATCTACAAAACTAAAAACTAGTCCCAGGCCAAGAAAATCTACTAGATCAACTAACAAAGTTTTTGATTTAGTACACATGGACTTAGTTGGTCCATTAACTCCATCAATCACTTATAGAAAACGTTACTTCTTGACAATAGTAGACGATTATAGCCGCTATGGATTTGTTTATACATTAAAACACAAAGATGAAACCTTTCAAAAATTTAAAGAATTTTACAAACGCATAGAAACACAACACAATATCAAAATAAAACAAATCATGACAGATAGGGGATGTGAATTCATGTCTAAAGAATTCTCCCAATGGTTAAAAGACAAAGGAATGTTACATTACACATCTAGTCCATTTTCTGCGTTCCAGAACGGGATTGTAGAGAGGAAGAATTCAACATTACAAACCATGATTAGATGCACATTGGAAGATGCTGGCTTAAGCAAACAATTCTGGTCAGAAGCCTTACATTATTCAAATTACACACAAAATAGAACCTGGTCCAGCATTGTAAATAAGACACCATATGAAGTGATGTATAATAGGAAACCAAAATTAGCACACATGCACATATTTGGAGTCACTGCAGACGTACACATACCTAAGCAATTAAGAAGAAAGGGAGAAAACGTATCCAGAAGACTCAGATTTATGGGATATGAGACTGGCACTAAAGGGTACAGATTCATTGATAATAATAACAAATTTATAGTCTCCAGAACAGCTGTGTTCCATGAACAGGCCAACTGGTCTAAATTACATCTTAATGAAATATTTCCAAATAAATACAAAGATACAAAATCTCATGAGAAAGGAACCATAGAAAAGCAAAATATCAACAAATATAAAAACAAAACCAAAACTTGGACAAATAGCCAACACAAAATAAAGACAGACACACTAACAAAAAAGGAAGCAAGATATTTGCATGATAACGATAGTAAACCTGAAAAAACTATTAGAAACACCAGAAATCAAATGCCAAATAAATACAAGGATTATATAATGCACATGGATGGTGAGCCAACAACACCTAATACATATGAGGAAGTGTTAAAACTCCCTCGTGAAGAAAGAGAAAAATGGGAATTAGCGATGGAAAAAGAGATGGAAAGTTTACAAGGATTAAATGTATTTACACCTGCAATTGCACCTAAAGATAAAACAATTATTGGTACCAGGTGGATATATAAAATTAAGAATTTAGAGGGAGGCAATACTCTATACAAAGCTAGACTAGTTGCACAAGGTTATGCACAGAAATATCCGGAGGACTATACTGACACGTATTCCCCTACAGTAAGAACAGAGAGTGTCAAAACAGCTCTAGTGGTAGCATCAGCACTCAATCTTGATGTATTTCAATATGACATACAGACTGCGTATCTACACGCAAAACTAGATAAGGAAATATACGTAAGAGCACCTCACAGTCAATACACAAACAAAAATGAGATTTAGTTGTTAAACAAGAGTTTATACGGGTTAAAACAATCTGGTAAACGATGGTATGATTGTTTAGTAAAAGTACTTAAAACCATGGACTTCAACGCTACCACTGCTGATAACTGTTTCTTTGTCAAAAAGGGTGATGATTACATTGAATTTGTATTGATTTATGTGGATGACATTTTATACATAGGAAAACATAAAGAGAGAAGAGAAACTTTTGTAACTAAGCTAAATGAACATTTCTCGTTGAAATCTCTAGGCAAAGTAAACAAATATCTTGGTGTTCAAATTAATAAGACTAGAAGGGGATTCAAACTTACTCAGAGAGATAAGATCATAGAACTTTTAAATAAATGCAATTTAAACAATGTGAAAGGCTTTAACAAGGCTTTAAACCTTGTGATACCCCTATGCAAACTGATTTTCTAAGAAATACTGATGAATCTTCCCCCGAATTCAAGGATAACACATTTTATAGATCAATCATAGGTTCACTTCTTTATATATCTAATTGGACAAGACCAGATATCGCCTTACCACTCAATTTATTATCCAGACATGTCAGCAAACCAACAATGTATCACTGGGAAGCTGTTAAAAGAATTTTAAGATATCTGAAAAGTACACTAGACTTTTGTTTAATGTTAGAACCTAATAATAATAATGAACCAAAGCTTACATGTTACGCAGATGCGGACTGGGCTGGAGACACCTCATGTAGAAAAAGTACATCTGGTTATATATTCCTCTTAAATGACTGTCCAGTTTACTGGTACACTGGTAAACAAGAACTAGTGGCCACTTCAACTACAGAAGCGGAATATGTTTGTTTATCCAAAGCTGCAAATAACCTTGTATGGTTTAATGATTTAATTTCAGATGTTTGGAAAAAACCTGCTTTGCCTTTTGTTATGCATGAAGACAATAAAGCAGCCATTGAAATATCTAGATCTGATGCTATTGGACAAAGGTCCAGACACATAGATATAAAATTTAAACATGTGAGACAACTATCTCAGGATGGATTTATTAAAGCAGTGCATTGTGATACTTCAGAACAATTAGCTGACATATTGACAAAGCCTTTACCTTCTAAGCAACACAAATATTTAACTTCTAAGTTGTATGTTTTGTATTGTCCTGAATCTGAATGTAATTGGTGTTGCATAACGAATCGGCATTTAGAGGGGGATTTGTCAGATGTAAATGCCTTATTCTCTAATGAGTAGATAGTATATGAACGGGGTATCAGGGGTTAACTTATTCTTCACTTCTTAATGTATTCATAATTCACCACTCCCACATATAGCTCCACCCATTGTATATATAAGGAGCTACATGCACCCTTTTCCTCGCTTCTATCTGTGAATATTCAGTGAATATAGAATGCCTATTGTAAATAAAAGGAAATATATTTAAACCTTTAACTCTTACTAATCTTATTGAGTCTGATCCTAAAAATATTGCAACAAGGGGAAACTCACTTAACAACTGTCTGGCTTACTAATAGAAATTTTGGCCTCGATGACATTTGCAGGGGGCCTCCGACCAGCAAAATTAATGGGGGGAGGAATCAGATTTGATTCATGGCCATGGTGGTTCGCTTAGCGACCACGGCAAAAAGATCACGGAATTGGGCACGGCTCACTGAACAACTGCTTAGCGACAGAAGTTCTGGTCCCACTTTTGGTTGTAAATCGAGGACTACCTGTTCTGCCCCAGCTACTGACCCCAAAGAACACAGCACACACAAAGTTTGTACAAAACTTAAATTTACTAAAATAACTCAGTCTTTTCCAAACAAAGGCTGTTAATAAACTTCCTTAACAACCTACAAGAAAACAAAGATAAAGTAATCACAATCTTACTAAGGTTGGCAGAAAGCCAGGAAGCAATTTGCAGAGAATCCAGACGCGAAGGAGAATGAACTAAAGTTGTTCCCTACAAATTGCTTCAGTCGGCGTTCCTCCTTAAATAGGCTGAGGGAGTGTCCAATTAGCCCCAAGCCTTACTCTCAAGGAGACCTCCTCCTGAGGAGCCACTCCTGCCTTTTGGCAGCTCTGCGCACCTGTGTATCGAGAAGAGGCTCCTCATGTTCATCCTCTTCACTTAAAAGAGCTTCTGGAGGTTCTGAAGGCCCTGGCTGAATCCCTGCTCTGCCACCACATCTTCTCCAGCCTCCTCATTGTCCGACTCGAGCGCCAGCTGCACAGGCTGCTGGCACAGCACCACACCAGCCTCCTCACTGTCAGAGTCAACTACTAGCTGCACAGGCCGCTGACGGGCCACAACACTACCTGTAATAGGAAAGGTGACATTTGATTAACCTTTGATTAATTTAATTAACTACCTTTCCTTCCCTTTGTTGCTCAAAAACTTTAGAGGTGACACACATATTGAGCCGAGGGATTGGAAAAAAATCCAGTCCTTCTGATTGTGATTCACCTCGCAGGGTAGCTTTTCACTCCAACCTACAAGAACATTGCATGCGGATCACAGCGGATGAGTCATGTCTCCTGGAGTTCCAAAGGTCTTTTGGAGGGTACCGCTTGAAAATAAAAGGAACAAAGCCCGTGGATTGTTAACATTCATGGAAAAGGTGATTTGGATGCCAAGCAGGCATGACAAAGCAGGGAGAAATCTCATTTTCTTTTGTGACAATTTGATCAACAGGGGAATGGAACACAAAGCACCCGATGAACCTGCCAGAATATTCATATCACGCGCGTCATATTTGACTGCAAATGGGCACTTTGGCAGCCTGGGTATTTTTTTTCCCCCTCCCCAGAGGGAATAATGGATTCTAGCATATTCGTTTAAGCCTGAAATCTTGTACAGGTAGTTGTCCAAATTTGGCAACTTTACGGCTTGTGGACTTCAACTCCCAGAATTCCTCAGTCAGTAATGAAGTCCACAAGCCTTAACGTTGCAAAGTTTAAAACCTCCTGTTCTAGTCCAGGAGCCTCCAACCGTGGCAACTTTAAGCCTGGCTTAAAGCAAAGATGGCTGGGGAATTCTGGGAGTTGAAGTCCTCCAGGCTTACAGTTGCCAAGGTTGGAGGCCCCTGGTTTAAACTATCTAGCATGGCAATTATCAAATGACACAAGAGTAAGCTCTGAGTTTCTTCCCCTGAAGCTGGACACTTTTGTGCAGTTTGCACACACACACACAAACACAAATACTGAATACTGTGTGAGGGATACACATTTCTAAATAGCCAAGAACCAAAATTAGGAATATTTTTTTTAACAGAATAACAGATTTGGAAGGGACCTTAGAGGTCTTCTAGTCCAACCCGCTGCTCTTCTTGCCCCCAACCCACAAGTGTTTTAAGTCAGTTATTTAAGCATCGCTGCTGGCTGGGGAATTCTGGGAGTTGAAGTCCTCCAGGCTTAAAGTTGCCTGTGAATGTAGTCCATTACCGCCTCACACTTCCAGGAACAAACCCTATGAGGTTTTGCTTGCTGGTTCTCACCTTAAGGTAGATCCCTGCCTTGATCTGATCTCTTGCATCACCGCCCCCCACCCCACTCCGGATGAAACACAAAAAGGGCAAACCGCACATTTAGCCCAGGTTGTCATGTTATGTGAATCCAATCCAGTAGATTTGATGACTGGGGAGTAGCTTTTGATATGCTAACCACTGCCCCTCACTACTTCCTGAGGAGATGCAAAGACAATTTCTCCTTGATCAGGGAATTTCATAGCCTAGAAATCTGATTGAGGAGTTAATGTGGGGGGAGGGGTGAGAATGTTGCAATATTTTCAGGATCAGACTCAATAATGATAATAAGAGTTAGAGGTTTAAATATATTTCTCTTTAATTATAACAGGCATTCTATATTCACTGAATATTCACAGATAGAAGCAAGGAAAATGGTGAAGGTGGCTCCTTATATACACAAGGGGTGGAGCCAAAGGTGGGAGTGGTGAATTATGAATACATTAGGAACCAAAGAATAAGTTAACCCCCGATGTCCCATATATACATTATTTACACAATAGGGAATAAGGCATTTACATCTCACAAATCCCCCTCTAAATGCCGGTTCGCTATACAACACCAATTACATTCAGATTCAGGACAATATAAGACATATAATTTTGATGTTAAATATTTGTGCTGTTTTGAAGGTAAAGGCTTCGTCAATATGTCAGCTAATTGTTCAGAGGTATCACAATGCACTGCTTTGATAAATCCATCTTGAGACAATTGTCTCACATGCTTAAATTTTATATCTATATGCCTGGACCTTTGCCCAATGGCATCGGATCTGGATATTTCAATGGCTGCTTTATTATCTTCATGCATAACAAAAGGTAAAGCAGGTTTTTTCCAAACATCTGAAATCAAATCATTAAACCATACAAGGTTATTTGCAGCTTTGGACAAACAAACATATTCCGCTTCTGTGGTCGAAGTGGCTACCAGTTCTTGTTTACCAGTGTACCAGTAAACTGGACAGTCATTTAATAGAAAAATATAACCAGAAGTGCTCTTTCTGCATGATATATCTCCAGCCCAATCCGCATCTGCGTAACATGTAAGTTTTGTTTCTTTATTATTACTAGGTTCTAATACTAAGCAAAAGTCTAATGTACTTTTCAGATATCTTAGAATTCTTTTGACTGCTTCCCAATGATACAATGTTGGTTTGCTAACATATCTTGACAATAAGTTGAGTGGTAATGCAATATCTGGTCTGGTCCAATTAGATATATAAAGAAGTGAACCTATGACTGATCTATAAAATGTATTATCCTTGAATTCAGGGGAAGATTCATCAGTGTTTCTAAGGAAATCAGTTTGCATAGGAGTGTCACAGGGTTTGGCATTGTTTAAATTGCATTTGTTCAGAAGTTCAATGATTTTATCTTTCTGAGTAAGTTTGAATCCCCTTCTAGTTTTGTTAATTTGTACACCAAGGTATTTGTTTACTTTACCTAGAGATTTCAACGAGAAATGTTCGTTTAGTTTGTTTACAAAGGTTTCTCTTCTCTCCTTGTGTTTTCCTATATATAAAATATCATCTACATAAATTAATACAAATTCAATGTGATCATCACTCTTTTTTACAAAGAAACAGTTATCAGCAGTGGTAGCGTTGAAATCCATGGTCTTAAGCACTTTTACCAAGCAATCGTACCATCTTTTGCCAGATTGCTTTAATCCGTATAGACTCTTGTTCAATAGCCAAATTTCATTCTTATTAGTGTATTGACTGTGTGGTGCTCTTACATATATTTCCTTATCTAGCTTTGCGTGTAAATACGCAGTCTGTATGTCATATTGAAATACATCAAGATTGAGTGCAGATGCCACTACTAGAGCTGTTTTAACACTCTCTGTTCTTACTGTGGGGGAGTACGTGTCAGTATAGTCCTCCGGATATTTTTGTGCATAACCTTGTGCAACCAATCTAGCTTTGTATAGAGTATTGCCTCCTTCTAGATTCTTAATTTTATAAATCCACCTGGTACCTATAATTGTTTTATCTTTAGGTGCAATCGCAGGTGTAAACACATTTAATCCTTGCAAACTTTCCATCTCTTTTTTCATAGCTAGTTCCCACTTTTCCTTTTCTTCACGAGGGAGTTTTAATACTTCCTCATATGTATTAGGTGTCATTTGTTCACCATCCATATGCATTATGTAATCTCTGTATTTATTTGGTATTTGATTTCTATTGTTTCTAATAGCTCTTTCAGGTTTGCTATGGTAATCATGCAAATATCTTGCTTCTTTTTTGGTTAATGTGTCTGTCTTTATTTTGTGCTGACTATTTGTCCAAGTTTTGGTTTTGTTTTTATTTTTGTTGATATTTTGATTTTCTATTGTCCCTTCCTCACAAGATTTTGTATCTTTGCATTTATTTGGAAATATTTCATTAAGATGTAATTTAGACCAATTGGCCTGTTCATGGAACACAGCTGTTCTGGAAACTATAAATTTGTTATTATTATCAATGAATCTGTACCCTTTGGTGCCAGTTTCATATCCCATAAATCTTAATCTTCTGGATACGTTTTCTCCCTTTCTTCTCAACTGCTTAGGTATGTGTACGTCTGCAGTGACTCCAAATATGTGCATGTGTGCTAATTTGGGTTTCCTATTATACATCACCTCATATGGTGTTTTATTCACAATACTGGACCAGGTTCTGTTTTGAGTGTAATTTGAATAATGTAAGGCTTCTGACCAAAATTGTTTGCCTAAACCAGCATCCTCTAATGTGCACCTAATCATGGTTTGTAGTGTGGAATTCTTTCTCTCTGCAATCCCGTTTTGGAACGCAGAAAATGGACTAGATGTGAAATGTAGCATTCCTCTATCCTTTAACCATTGGGAGAATTCTTTAGACATGAATTCACATCCCCTATCTGTCATAATTTGTTTTATTCTGATATTATGTTGTGTTTCTATGCGTTTGTAGAATTCCTTAAATTTCTGAAAGGTTTCATCCTTGTGTTTTAATGTGTAAACAAAACCATAGCGACTGTAATCGTCTACTATTGTTAGGAAGTAACGTTTTCTATAAGTGATTGATGGAGTTAATGGACCAACTAAGTCCATATGTACTAAGTCAAAAATTTTGTTAGTTGATCTGTTGGATTTTTTTGGTCTGGGACTAGTTTTTAGTTTAGTGGATTTACATACTGAGCATTCCAAATAATTTTCACAATTTTTTATTTTGACACCTTCTGCGTGTTCAGTCATTTTTTGTACTACAGGAAAACTTGCATGTCCTAACTTCCTATGCAAGATGTGAGCACACTCATCATGAATTGGTTTACCTATTCTTGGTTTCTTCTCATTGTGTGTATTTGCGTGATCATGAGATATTTTACATTCATCATTGTCACTGTTACTAACATTTTCATCATCTGCCTCAATACAATCTTCCATATTTGAATCAATGTTATGTAACCATCTTTCTTTTGTTATTAGATAGGGTAGGCCTCCTTTAATCATCACAGTGCCTACATTTGTTTTGTCCTTCTCTAAAGTTGCTTTCCCCTTTGAGAAAACTATATTGATGTCAGAATCTCTGCTTAGTTTTATAGCACTTAGTATGTTATGAGGTATTTCTGGAATTAACAATACCCCCTCTATTTTTCCTAGGCCAGGCAAGGTCACATTTCCTCTGCCTAATACTTGAACCTTTTCTTGATTAGCTACCTTTATTACAAATTTATCTTCTGTAAATGAAGACAATATATTTTTGTTATTAGTGGTGTGGTTGGTTGCCCCAGAATCAATAAGCCAATTATTGTTCTCATTTTGTGGTGTTTTAGTGCTGTCTTGTTTATTTAGTCCATTCAGTGAACCAGATTTTCTCTCTTTTGAATTTTCTCTACCCCCTCTACTTTCTCTATAATTTGGTGGGCTTCTATATTTATGTCTATCTGTGGAAGACTGTCTATAATTGTATTTGCTCCTATACTCTGACCTATGTCTCTCCTTTGAGATTTTGGGACAGTCTCTTCTATTGTGTTCCCTGGACCCACAATTATGGCATTTAAAAGCTTCATTGTATTTTTCTTGGAAAGCTACCTTCCTAAAAGATTTGTGTTCTGTGTGATTGCTGGAACGATTTTTTCTTGAATTGTCTTCTGCTATCAATTTGTTAGATAGACTTTCTATGGATAAATATCCTAGATTGATGGTGTCTAAGTGTGACATAAAATTATCCCATGATGAATCAAGTGAATTGATAATAACACTTTTCATTGTTTGATCTGAAATCACTTCCCCCCTCAAATGCAGCTCAGCTCTTATTTTGTTTAGAGATATCAAATGCTCACTTATGGAAACCCCTGGTTTTACTCTGGAAGAAAAGAAATCCTTAGACATTCTTGTAGTGGTAGCTACACTATCGCTGTGAAACAGATTAAACATGCATTGAATTATTTCTGAAACAGTTAGGTTTGGTTTGATGCTATGATACATTGCAGGAGACACGCTAGATATTATTAAGAAAAATGCTCTATGATGTAAACAATCTATTTTTAAAGTCCAAGGTCTTCTTGGAGGACTAGTGATAAAGAATAGTAAATTTTCTTTCATAAAGACAACCTGGAGCTGTTGATACCATTCTTGCAAATTAATGCCATCAACTCTAAGTTTTGGGAAGTCACTGGGTAAGTTTCCCACATTATTTTGTCCATTACTTACAACCTGAGGTAGTCCGTGGTCTCGCAAGTGCAGGAAATTGCAAAACGGCATGGGGATGCTCGCAACGAGTCTGCGCGGTTCTCTGGCCAGTTCAAGTCTTTCCGGACCGTCTACGTAGTTTCGCACATGCGCGTTGCTCATTTCTTCTTTGACGTCGTCGTGGAAGGTTCTCTCCATTGCAGCTCGCTCGCTCCGCTCCTCTTCAGACGAGTCGGTTTCTGGCTCGGTTTTAGGAGTCTTGATGGCGGCGACTGCTCTTCTCTTTCTTTTGTGTGCGTTGGTACTTGATCCGGTCTGCGGTGTAGGGCGGAATCGACATGGCTCTCTGGGCTCGGGCGTCGTCGCTCTCGAAGTCAGGATGGGAGCGTGCAGGTCTTGAGGTATCGGCTTGTTCTCTAGCTTCTTCGTTGTCGCTTTGGAAATTTTTAATTTTGGCCCAAATGCAGCAAGAAGCGTTTTCATTGCTGACTTTACTTGGGATTTCGTTAAGTCGTCTTCGCTTTCTGATTCTGGTTCTTCTGAAGAGTTTGAATCTTCCTTTTCACTTTCGTTGTCTGATAACGTTTTTCGCGCTAGAAATTTTGAACTGAGCATTTTGATTGGCTCTGCTTCGCTCACTTTGGAGGCTTGTTGAAACCAAGATGGCTGCCATTCAAAATTTCGCGCGGGATCACATCTTTTCTTTTTCATAACGACTTTCTCTGTAGTCATATCACTCACAGTTTTTTGGTCTTTGGGTTTCTCTTTAGCGATGTTTTTCTCTCTCGCTGCTCCGCTGTTTTTCAGCATTTCTTGGAGATTCGCGATGAGGCTTTCATCATTCTTCTGGCTTTTTAATAGTTTTAATATCTCTGACCTGAGTTCGTTATTTTCTATTTCGATTTCTTCCTGGTCATTATTTTCATTTATTAGTTCTTCTTCTTCAGTGGTGTATTCTTCGGATTCTCTCGAAATCGCGTTTGTGGATTCGTTGATTATTTCTTGTTCAGTTTCTATTTCTTTGCTGTAGGCCCTGGTGTTGGGTCTATCTTTCTTAGACATTTTTAAGTATTTATTGAGTCAATTAACCATCCTCTGCTACCAGCTTGTTGCAATATTTTCAGGATCAGACTCAATAATGATAATAAGAGTTAGAGGTTTAAATATATTTCTCTTTAATTATAACAGGCATTCTATATTCACTGAATATTCACAGATAGAAGCAAGGAAAATGGTGAAGGTGGCTCCTTATATACACAAGGGGTGGAGCCAAAGGTGGGAGTGGTGAATTATGAATACATTAGGAACCAAAGAATAAGTTAACCCCCGATGTCCCATATATACATTATTTACACAATAGGGAATAAGGCATTTACATCTCACAGAGAAGAAAAGAAAAGAAAAAAGAAAAGAAAAAAGAAAAGAAAAAGACAAACAAGAGAGGGAAAGGAAAGAAAGTAAAAGAAAGAAAAAGAGGAAGGAAGGAGAGAGGGAAGGAGAAAGAAAGAAGGAAATAAAGAGAAAGGAAGGAAGGAAGGAGAGAGGGAGGGAAAGAGGAAGGAAGGAAGAAAGAAAGAAAAAGAAAGAAAAAGGAAGGAAGGAAGGAAGAAAAAGAAAGGAAGGAAGGAGAGGGAGGGAAGGAGGAAGGAAGGAAGGAAAGAAAAAGAGGAAGGAAGGAGAGAGGGAGGGAAGAAGAAAGGAAGAAAGAAAGAAAAGAAAAGGAAAAAGGAAAGGAAGGAAGGAAAAAGAAAGAAGGAAATAAAGAGAAAGGAAGGTAGGAAGGAGGGAGGGAGGGAAGGAAGAAAGGAAGGAAGGAAAGAAAGAAAAAGAGAAAGGAAGGAAGGAGAGAGGGAGGGAAGGAGGAAGGAAGGAAGAAAGAAAGGAAAAAAGAAAAAGGAAGGAAGGAGAAAGAAAGAAAGAAGGAAGGAAAGAAAGGGAAGGAAGGAAGAAAGGAAAGAAAGAAAAAGGAAGGAAGGAGAAAAAGAAAGAAGGAAGGAAAGAAAGGGAAGGAAGGAAGGAGAAAGAAAATGTAAGAAAGAAAGAAAAGGAGAGAGGGAGGGAAGGTGGAAGGAAAGAAAGAAAGAAAAAGAGGAAGGCAAGAAGGAAGGCAAAAGAAAGAGAAAAAGGAAGAAAAAAGGAAGAAAGAAAAAGGAAAGAAAGACAGAAGGAAGGAAGGAAGGAAGGAAGGAAAATGTCTATCAACTCATAAAAGGGGCTGAGAGGGGTGAGCACCCAGCCTTGCTTCCTTTTCCACCGGATGAATGATTTGCGTGAAGGCAGCTCCCCCCCCCCTTCACTTCCCAAATCAGCTGAGGGCCAAAACCCTGCAGAGGCTTTCCGGCATATTTTGGTTCATCAGTGCCATTTGGCTCAGCAGTGGCAGTCATTCATGGACGCCGTTTATGAATTATCTCAGAGCAGCAGCTTCCGCCCAGCTTCCCTCTGGTACCGTATCCCGGCTCAGGCTCTTTCTAAATGACACAATCGTGCTGGCTGGGGAATTCTGGGAGTTGAAGTCCACCCATCTTAAAAGTGGCCAAATTGAGAAACATGGGAGTAAGTTACAGGTAGTCCTTGACTTAGAACTGGTCTCTTAGCAACCATTCAAAGTTCCAGTGGACCTACCTGGAGGGCAGTTATGACTGGCATTTATTTCCTTTTTTCAGCAAAACTAGTCCATGGATTCACTTAATGACTGTGGCTTTAATGGCCACTACAAAAAAAAAAAATTGTGACTGACCCACTTTACCACCGTTGTGAGTTACAACTGTGATGGGTGTGTTGTAATTTGAGGACTATGTGTATATTATTGCCTATATTTGTTTTCCATTCTCCTCCTCCCCCCTCCCTTCCTCTTCCTCCTCCTTTCTATTCTTCTTCTTCCTCCTCCTCTTTTTCCTTTTCTCATCCTTGTCCTCCCCCTCCTCCTCCTCCTCCTCTTCTTCTTTCTCTTCTTCCTCTTCCTCTTCTTCATCCTCTTCCTCTTCTTTTTCTTCCTCTCCTCCTCCCTTCTTCTTCCTCCTCCTCTTCCTCTTCTTCTTCCTCTTCTTTTTCTTCTTCTTCCTCCTCCCTTCCTCTTCCTCTTCCTCCTCTTCTTCCTCTTCTTTTTCTTCTTCCTCTTCTTTTTCTTCTTCCTCCTCCTCCCTCTTCCTTTTCTTCATCCTCTTCCTCTTCTTTTTCTTCCTCTCCTCCTCCCTTCCTCTTCCTCTTCCTCCTCCTCTTCTTCCTCTTCTTTTTCTTCTTCCTCCCTTCCTCTTCCTCTTCCTCCTCTTCTTCCTCTTCTTTTTCTTCTTCCTCTTCTTTTTCTTCCTCCTCCTCCTCCCTTCCTCTTCCTCTTCCTCCTCCTCTTCTTCCTCTTCCTCCTCCTCTTCTTTTTCTTCTTCCTCTTCCTCTTCCTCTTCCCCTTCCTCCTCCTCCTCTTCCTGACTGATGGAGAAATCTTCTAACAAATCTGATACACCTGCTCTCTTTCAAATAGGTGGCTGGAATTGGCATTCTGGGAGTTGCCAGCAACGTATTCTGGGACTTGTAGTCTCAGCCTTCCCAGAGAGTCCCATGTTAGGGAAATCTGTCTTTGCTGTGGCAGGGATAAGAAACGCTCCCTTTCAATCCTGAGATTTAAGTTTTTCTGCAGGGATTTTGAGCTCTCCAAGCCATTTGTCAGGATTCGGTGTCGTCTCAAATAAACTGCATTTCAAACAAATAGTCCTTGATCGAAATCTTTCATTTATTAGGCACAACAATTGAAAACTCCGACTCAGTCACAGCCAACACTGACTTCCTGGTCCAAACCCTCCCTTTCCTTTCCCCACTGCTCTGCTTCTCATTGGCCATCTTCCAAGTCACTCTGCTGTTATCTATTACTTCAGCTCAAAGGAATTTTCCCCCCTCCCAACCCATCTCCTAGGGGATAGTATCTCCAGGGAAAATAAGTAGGTGAAAAGTCAAGCGTCCTCTTGCCAGATGCCCCCACTTTCTCCTTCTTATGTCAGCACTGGAGTGCTGACACCATCTTCATTATGAATTAAATGCCACGGAAAATGGAAATCTAAATTTAGTCACTCATTTTATTATCGCCGCTTTTTCTTTCAACGGAGCGCTCAAGTCAGCTAATGACATTTCTAGTCTACCTTCGCCTGGGTGAAATTACAAAGCAAAAATTAAGAACAAAAACTCATTAATGTGAAAAACCGGCTCCATTCTCTATTGCAAAAGAATACTGACAGAAGGCAGTGGAAATGACACGATGCATTCTGTTGAAAAAAAAAATGATCAGAAAAATCTCAAGATTTGCAAAATACAAGAAGTAGATTCATAAATAAATAAATAGCCCACTGCCTAGAATCTGCAGGGGTGAGATGAACCTGCTTAATGGCGAGAGGAAGGTTAATTGGAGAGAAATTGGCTCAATTTGCATTTTAATCCCCGCTTTCCAACTTTTGCATTTTTAAAAGACCGATCCAATTCTTCAGATCAAATCTCTAGGCCTCCTAATGCTTCGACGTGTGGTTTCAATTAAAAAAAAAGGGAAACTTTTTTTTTTGCAAAAGAAATGGATTTTATCTCCGGGGAAATGAAAGAGGGCTGAAATAAATTGGGGAAAATATTTCTGCAAATTGCACAGAGGGGACATAATTGGATAGGAGGAGACTGCACTCTGCTTCAAATTTGAGACATTTCTCAAACAGTTATGGAACCGAGGCTCAGGTAAATCAGAAATGGAAAGAAGTTAAACCTGACCAGATTAATCTAGTTAACAGAGTAGAACAGACTAACCTATAAACACATGTGGAAAGAACTACTTCATCAATAAACCATCTTTCCAATCAGCCTCCATGTTTCCAGTGTCCTTCTCCCAGCTTGGAACTGAACCAGAATCTGGCAACAGCCAATAGAATACATGTTCTTGCACAGGAACAGGAAGCTCAAGTGCAAAGCTCGAAGAAGGCATAAACTGCCCCTCTACCACTCTCAACTCTCATATTGTGAACTGCCCAGAACCACAAACCGATGTGGTTCTGTGATATGCCCCTGTCGGAGTCTGAATCTGCATGAGCTGGAAAAAGAGCCAACAGAGACTGAGAGGGCAGCTCCGTTGACTTTGGAGGAAACTGGGGAAGGGCTGAGCCAATCCAGGCAGAGTTTGTCGGGATTAGAAAGGCTTGTAGACAGGGAGGAGCAGGAGAGACAGCGAAGAGAGCAAGGACCACCTCCTCCTGATCCTAGAGCACGGAGAGAAGAAAGAAGGCAAGATCAACGCAGACTGAGCCAGCTACAAGGGAGGAGATTGCCCCACCCCTTTTCACAAGGCACACCTGGGGACTGAGACGTAAGGAGGTGCTGATGGGAGGGGCATTTTTTGGGAACAAGCGTTGAATCTGTGAAGCCTCGTGTGCACTTGCCAACGCCTGGAGATTACTGTGCTCTGTCTTGGGCTTGCCCAGTTTGCCTGCTTCGCTGAATTTCTTGCTCTGGTTACTGTTTGGCTAACACAGGGGTCAGCAACCCACGGCTCTGGAGCCGCATGTGGCTCTTTCATCCCTCTGCTGCGGCTCCCTGTCACTCAAAATATGCGTCACAATCGTCAATGTGTGCGCCGGCACGTGATTTATTGAGCTTTTTGACTCCAACCATAGATAAATCCAAGAAAAGAAAAATTTCAGAAGCAAACAGAACGTTTAATTCAACTACATATGCTAGTTTTGTGGCCGCTCAGGAAATAGTCAGGCACGGGAAGGGTTTTGTGGCTCCCGGTGTTTTCTTTTCTGTGGGAAACGGGTCCAAATGGCTCTTTGAGTGTTTAAGATTGCCGACCCCTGGGCTAACCTGACTTACTGGACTGCTGGCCCTGGTTACTGTTTCGCTAACCTGCCTTACTGGACTACACGCAGCCAGAGGCTGCTGAAGGTGCGTGTGAGAGCTTTGTTCCAAGACTTGTAGTAAACGTGGAGATCAGTGGTGGGTTTCTACTGGTTCGCCCTGGTTCGGGTTAACTGGTAGTAGCAGTGGAGGGAGGCTCCGCCCACCCGCCCGGACATCATCAAAAACTCTCTGCACATGCGCTCACGTTTCCGAACCGGTAGCAAAGGTAAGTGAAACCCACTACTGGTGGGGATGTTTGGAGGCAAAGTTGGAGCAATAAAGGGGAGTTAGACCTGTTCTCTGGCTGTGTTGCTTTCATGCCACTTACTTACTTACTTACTTACTTACTTACTTACTTACTTACTTACTTACTTTATTTGATTTATATACCGCCCTACTCCCGAAGGACTCAGGGCAGTGAACAGCCAAACAGTAAAAATACATAGATACAAAATTTAAAAACAAAGTAAAATTGAATTAAACAATTTGGCCCAGACAGATTAAAACACCCCAATCATTTTAAAAACTGATTAAAATTTGCATAATTAAAAAAGAGGGAAAAGATTAGGCCAGGCCCGCCTGGTGGAATAAAAAGGTCTTAAGAGCGCGGCGGAAGGTGCGCAGATCTGGGATCCTCCGTATCTCCGGGGGGAGCTCGTTCCAGATAGTGGGTGCCCCCACAGAGAAGGCTCTCCCTCTAGGGGCCTCCAGTTGACATTGTTTGGCCGACGGCACCCAGAGGAGCCCCTCTCTATGAGAGCATACCGGCCGGTGGGAGGCTATTGGTGGTAGTAGGCGGTCCCGTAGATAACCAGGTCCTAAGCCATGGAGCACTCTAAAGGTGGTAACCAAAACCTTGAAGTGCACCCGGAAGACCACCGGGAGCCAGTGCAGCTCGCGCAGGAGAGGTGTTACATGGGAACGCCATGTCACTCCTATTACCACCCGCGCGGCCGCACTCTGCGCCAGTTGGAGCCTCCGGGTGCTCCTCAAGGGGAGCCCCATGTAGAGAGCATTACAATAGTCCAGGTGGGAGGTGACGAGGGCATGAGTGACCGTGCGTAGGGAGTCCCGATCCAGGAAGGGACGCAACTGGCGAATCAGGCGAACCTGATGAAAAATCCTCCTGGTCACGGCCATCAAATGCTCTTCTAAAGACAGCCGTGAATCCAGGAGGACACCCAAGTTGCGAGCCCTTTCCGTGGGGGCCAATGATTCGCCCCCAATAGTCAGTGATGGCGCCAACTGACTATATCGGGACGTCGGAAACCACAGCCACTCGGTCTTGGATGGGTTGAGCTTGAGCCTATTCCTCCCCATCCAGATCCGCATGGCCTCCAGGCACCGGGACATCACTTCAAGGGCATCGTTGGGGTGGTCCAGGATGGAGATGTACAGCTGGGTGTCATCAGCGTACTGGTGGTACTTCACCCCGAAACCACAGATGATCTCACCCAGCGGCTTCACATAAATGTTGAATGTGATGCCACGTCCCGGGTCATCACATTCTGCTTCAATAAACCATCTTTCCAATCAGCCTGCATGTTTCCAGTGTCTTTCTCCCAGCTCGGAACTGAACCAGATGGATATTTCTCCCCCTCTCCCCCACCCAAAATATCCATGTCTCACTGAGTCATCCTTTCAGAGATATTTCCTTACCAGATTCCTCAATATCTTCAACAATGGCAGAGCTTCTAATAATCTGCCTTAAAAGTTCTTAAAAATTCAGGGAAATATAGGTAGTCCCCAGGAGTGAAATGTAAAAATGTAAAAAGCCTTGATAGTACAGGGGTTTAGTGCACCCTGTTATTAACACAGCTGCCTGCAATTTCTGCTGGTTCGAATCTCTCCAAGGCTCAAGGTTGACTCAGCCTTCCATCCTTTCTAAGGTAGGTGAAATGAGGACCCAGTTTGTGGGGGCAATAAGCTGACTTTGTATAAAATATACAAAAGAATGAAGGCTATTGCTTAATGCATTGTAAGCCGCCCTGAGTCTCCGGAGAAGGGCGGCATATAAATCAAATTAAAATAAAAAATAAAATAAAATAAATAAAAATTCACTCTGTAGGCGTGGCTTGGTGTGTGTGTGTGTGTGGGGGGTATAATGTGACTTGGTGGGCGTGTCCAACTGTTTTTTTTTTTTTTTTACTTTTAAAACCATTTTTTCTACAACCTCTTCGGCTGAAGAGGTTGTAAAAAAATGCTTTTAAAAGCCTCTGATGATCCCAGCTGACTTGCCTGATCAGCAGAGGCTTTCTTTCTTTTTTTTTAAAGCCTCTGACGATCCCAGCTGACTTGCCTGATCGACAGAGGCTTTTTTTCCTTTTAAAAACATTTTTTCTATAACCTCTTCGGCCGAAGAGGTTGTAGAAAAAATGCTTTTAAAAGCCTCTGACGATCCCAGCTGAGCTGCGCGATCATCAGAGGCTTTTTTTTTTTTTACTTTTAAAAGCATTTTTTCGGCTGAAGAGGTTGTAGAAAAAATGCTTTTTAAAATAATTTTAAAAAGCTTCTGATGACTGCGCAGCTCAACTGGGCATGGGGGGGAGGGCAGGGATTTTTGCTACCGGTTCTCTGAACCACCCGCCTCCATCGGTACTGGATCAGGCGATCCGGTCCGAACCGGGAGCATTTCACCCCGGGTAGTCCCCAACTTAACAACAGTTGATTGAGTGACGGTTTGAAGTTACAACGGCACTGAAAAAGGGACGTGTCACATCACCATTTTTCACAATTAAGACTGTTGCTTTGCAATGGTAGCGATTCACAACTGTTGCCAGAAAGGTTGTAAAATGTGAGAAAACTCACTTAACAACTGTCTCGCTTAGCAACAGTAATTTTGGGCTCCATTGTGGTCGTAAATTGAGGACTACCCTGTTTCCCCTTAAATAAGACATCTCTTGATAATAAACCCAATCGGGCTTTTGAGCGCATGCACTAAAATAACCCCCCCCCCGAAAATGAGCCCTCCCCGAAAATATTTAAACGCATGCACAGCCGGTCCCTGCCATTTCCTCTGGTTTCCTCCACGCGCCCCAAAATAATAAGACCTCCCTGAAAATAAGGCCAAGCACTTATTTCGGGGTTCAAAAAAATATGAGACAGGGTCTTATTTTTGGGGAAACACGGTACTGTCAGGTTTCGATGTCGTCTCAGATAAAAGAAATTGCATTTCCAAACATATAGTCTTTGAAGAAATCTTTTATTTTATTAAGCACGACAACCTGTCCCCGTAGCCAACTCTGACTTCCTGACCCCAAACTTTCCCTTTCCGTTCCCCAATTCTCTGCATCTCATTGGCCCTCTTCCAAATCACTCTCCCCATATCTATTACTTCAGCTCCCAGGAATGTTCCCCCCTCCCATCTCATCTCCTAGGGGACATTATCTTCAAGGAAAATAAGTAGGTGAGAAGTCAAGCGTCCTCTTGCCAGCTGCCCCCTCTTCTCCTTCTTATGTCAGCACTAGAGTAAATGCAGGTTGAAGTGCTGACAGGTACTTGTATTCAGAAAGGGATCTGCCTTGAAAGTGGTCTGTCTAGCAAAGCCAAACATCAGAAGTTGAGCACAGGAAATGTTTTAGGACATGTTGTATTATGCCGTAAAATGCTTTATGACCATTTTTGTGTCATAAAATGCTTTATAAAATTTGCCAAATTTCGGTTCCAGAGGAATCATAAATCAGGATATCAGATGCGTTCTGTAAATCAGCCCATTTGAGGCACCTTGGTTGAAAAAAAAATATTGCTCTACAATGCATCATTTCACCCAGCTAAAGGTTACAGACACGAGAGGGTTTTTTTTTAAATTAAATTTTTAAATTTTCTTTTAATACAAACATTCCATCTTTCATTAAACAGTGTGTCATCTGGGTATAAAATTCTTTGTGTCTTAACAATTAAACTTACCACCATTTTCATTTCTTACGTTCATTCTTATATTGATACTTTAAAATTTGATACTGATTTTAATTGAAATGTTTTAAATTATGGGCCAAATTCTATTTAATTATTTTAAAACTATTTTAACTTTTGTGTACAAATGTTTTATTTTTGGCTGTTCACCGCCCTGAGTCCGAAAGGAGAAGGGCGGTATAGAAATTTAAATAATAAATAAATAATAAATACTAAATAATAATAATACTGATAAAGTAACATAAACCTAACATTTCTCTTCTTTACTTATCTATTTTTACACTACATTGCTTTCATATTTATTCTCTAACCATTGATAAAATAACTCCCATATATTATAATACTCTGATTCTTCCTTTCCTTGAACTGCAAGTGTTAATCTGTTCATTTCTGCACATTCTAATATTTTCTTAATCACTTTTTCATCTATAGGGATCTCCTCGCTTTTCCAGTTTTGTGCAAATACAATTCTAACTATGGTTATTACATGAATAATCAATTATACTGTTTCTTTACTATAAATTCCCGGTAAAATCCCCAACAGGACCAATTCCGGTTTTAAATCAATATGTTTTTGCGCCATCTTCTCCAGCCACATAATGTTGTGGCCCGCCAGCGGCTTATGCGGATCGTGGCTGATCCCGATGAGGAGGAGGCTGGTGTGGTGTCACGCCAGCAGCCTGCGCAGCCAGTGCTCACGTCGGACAGCGAGGAGGCTGAAGAGGATGTGGTGCCAGAGGCAGAGACTCAGCCAGGGCCTTCAGAACCTCCAGAGGCTCCTTCAAGTGGAGAGAGCAAAGTGGAGGAGCCTCTTCTCAATGCTCGAGCACGCAGGGCTGCCAAAAGGCAGGAGTGGCTACTCAGGAGGAGGAGGTCTCCTCGAGAGTAAGGCTTGAGGATAATTGGCCAGTCCCTTAGCCTATTTAAGTCACACGTCGTTAGTAAGTTTCTTGCTAGAAACAACTTGTAATTATCATCAGAACATTTTTGGAAAAGTCTTATCGTATCTTGCTTTCTGGGCTGGTTGCCACCTTTTGCCAGATTTTGGTTTATTCTTGCTACTTAATAAATTTGATAAGGACCGTTGGTGTGTGTCTCTATATCCTCGGGAATCCGGAGCTGGGGCAGAACACATAAGAATTTTTGCCCAATATCTTTTTACTTCCACACATGTCCACCACATATGATAATACGACCCCGGACCAGTGGTGGGTTCCTCCCGGTTTGGTCCGGTTCGGCCGAGCTGGTAGCGGTAACGATATGACATCACCGAACCGGTTCTCCTCCACGCCCTCCGACCCCCCCCGCCCACCCACGTTATTCTTACCTTTTATTTGGTCCCACCCCCAATCTATTGCTGCCTCCTGAGTCCCAGCTGATGACTAGAGGGAAAAAAAACTGTTTAAACTCTTGCCGCGGGGCTTCAAAGGGCCGTTCTACAGCTGATCAGTGTTAAAAGCAAACAAATGAGTCAGGTCGTAAGTGCGAGGACCTTCCAGAAATGACTCTGACCAGCTAGCCACGCCCACCTAGTCACATGACCTCCAAGCTATACCCACAAAATAAGCCACACCCATAGAACTGGTAGTAAAAAAAATTAGAACCCACCCCTGCCCCGGACAGACACGAGAGTTTTAATAGTCTATATGTACATGCATTTTTCAGTGCAAAACAGGCAAACCACAAAGATAGAAAAGTTAAAACAAGAGTGACAAGAAGAAAATAAAAAATAGCAAACATATAGTTTTGCTTTCCACCCTTTTTTTTTTATATTGAGTAATTGTCATCTTAATCTTTTCCCCAATTTCTTCATCATGATTTAATCGCCAAATCAACAATCCAGTCCTTTCTTCCCTTTAATTAAAAATTCATACAGGTTTTTTAGTCTTTCAAAAAAAGACTTTATCGATAGAAGAGAATATTTGTAGCTCAGGTTTGAAATGTGGAGTTCTTGGTGCTCTCTGAGCTTGGTTGTTTTGTTGCAGACGTTTCAGGACCCAATTAGGTAACATCATCAGTGCAAGGCAATGTGGAGTGTGCTCCCTGTTTATATACAGGTAAGTCCTCCACTTACAATAGTTCATTTAGTGAGTGTTCGTAGTTACAACGGCACTGAAAAAACTCATCAATGACTGATTTTCACACTTACAACCGCTGCACAGCTCCATGGTCATGTGATCAAATTTGAACACTTGGCAACTGGCTCATATTTATGACGATCGCAGCGTCCCGCGGTCATGCGATCCTGTTTTGCAACCGTCTGACCAGCAAAGTCAATGGGGAAGCCAGGTTCACTTAGCTATGTCACTAAAATTAGGACATCCTAGAGAGGCTCTGGAGGCTGGGGACAGCAAAAAATGTCACTTCCTGTCCAACCGTAAATTGGGAAACAGGCCATTTCGGGCCTCCGGAGGGCCTCCGAGGGGGTGGGGAAGGTTGTTTTCGCCCTCCCCAGATGCATAGAGAGGATCTGGAGCCAGGTGAGAAAGAAAAACGGGCCTACTGGGCCATCGCATGCCAGGAGGGCGGTGGGAGGGGGGTTGCGTGCACATGCGCAGGGTGGGCACACGTGCGCGCGAACCTACCCTGCCCCCCCCCCCAGCACGCGATAGCAAAAAGGTTAGCCATCACTGGTATAAAATATTAGATTATGGTAAACTGTCACAAAAAATGTAAAATATAAATCGAACCAATAAATAAATAAATAAATAAATAAATAAATAAATAAATAAATAAATAAATAAATAAATAAAATGTAAAAAAACATTTAGAATGATAAATATATAATGTAAATACAATAGTATACATAAATGTAAAAACCAAAAAACCCCCCAAAATTGTGGATACAAGCTGGTATAGAGACGTTGCAATGTAGAAACTATACTGTAAAATGAAGAAAACTGTATAATAAAAAGCTGTATGGAGGACAAGGCAGTTATGGGAGGATGGATGGAGCCAGTTCCAGACTACGTTCGCCGCGGACGGGACTCATCTTTTCAGGGCCAGGAACGCCAAACCACCGTGAGAGGGTGGTTTGGACTTTTTCTGACTCTTTCCATCTTGCCTGATTAGGATGGCCAACCACCGTGAGAGGGTGGTTGGATAGTTCCCCTCAACTGGACTGAACGTGAGGACTCCTACCCATTACCGTGAGAGGGTAATGGTGACTCTTCCGATCATCTTAGTCTTGCTTCCTGGACATTTGAAACCATCATTATCGACCCCTAGGCCATGTCTAGGCCAAACTTGTATTATTTTGTATTTGCCAAACTTGTATTATCACTCTAGTGTTAAAATGTATTCTAGGGCAAAGCTTCTTGTGCTGCGAGATTCCCCCCTCTCGCAGGCCTGGCCCTCTATGTTATCGAGGGCCCACCTTAATGACGGATCTTGGGACCCCGAGAGGTGGCATGTCGCAAAAAGGGGATTGAGGGGTTTTTTAAAGACTTTTTTAATTAGACTTTTAAGGGGTTCTGAGGGTGGGGGAGGTTATGTGGGTTTGGGGGAAAACCCACGGGGGTTGGAGACTAGTCCGGCTGCTATTAATGGTGCCGTAGGGGGTACGGACTCTGGGGGAAAGGGGACTGTTAGAATGCCCTCTAGTGAGGGCTTCTCTATTAACACGCTGAGTGGGAGGGGCAGGTATGGCGGGAGCAGGGGGCCATATCATGTGGTGGGGGCACGTGCTCGCTATCTCCGAGCGATTGCGTGCCCCGGTCCCCTTAGCTCTTCCCATTCCCCAGGCTGCTTAGAGTCTCAGCGCCCGAGTCTCCGGCTGATGTTATGTAATGCCAGGTCCGTAGTAAATAAAGCCCCCCTCATTTGTGATCTTATTCAGGAGGGGGGAGCGGACCTGGCAGGCATCACGGAGACCTGGTTGGGCCATGAGGGGGGAGTTCCCCTCGTGGAGATGTGCCCATCAGGCTTCCGTGCATTTCATCAGCCGAGAGCTCAGGGCAGGGGCGGGGGGGGTGGCGGTCATTTTAAAAGAGGGTCTTGATCCGAGGGAGACCACTGTACCTCAGATAGCCGGATGTGAGTCCCTTTTTGTGAAGTGGGGTCGTGGGGTGCAGATGGGTCTGTTGATCACGTACCTGGCTCCCTGCCACGTGGCAACGACCCTGCCCGAACTCCTCAATGTTATAGCCGAGGTGGCGGCTGATACCCCCAGACTTGTGGTCATGGGGGATTTCAACCTGCCATCCATCGGTGAGACATCTGAGGTAGCTCGGGAGTTCATGGCTTCCATGACGGCCATGGACCTGACCCAAGTAATTCACGGCCCTACTCATATGGGGGGACACACTCTGGACTTAGTTTTCATCTCTGGTCAGTGGTTGAGTGGCCTTGATATAGGGGATGTAGATATTGAACCCTTGTCATGGTCTGACCACTCGCTCCTTCGACTAGACTTTCTGACCGCCGTACCCCGTCGCAGGGAGGTGGAACCGACCAGGTGGTTCCGCCCCAGGCGCCTGATGGACCCTGATAGGTTCCAGATGGAGCTTGGGCCATTTCCTGAGACTCTAGCTCACGACTCGGCTGATGACCTGGTGGCCGCCTGGGATAGTGCGGCTGCCGGGGCTTTGGACCGGGTCGTGCCTTTGCGGCCTCTGACCCGGCACCGAACTCACTTAGCTCCTTGGTTCTCTGAGGAGCTGAGGGAGATGAAGCGCCGGAAAAGACGCCTAGAGAGCGGTTGGAGGGCCAGTCGTTCCGAGTCTGACTTGACACTGGTAAGGTCTCATATTAAGACCTACCTAGTGGCGATAAAAGCGGCGAAATCTAGTTATTTTGCTGCTCTTATCGCGTCATCAGATAACCGCCCAGCCGCCCTGTTTAGGGTGACCCGCTCCCTCCTCCATCTGGGAGCGCGGGAGGACCCCTTGCAGGGCCGAGCTGAGGATTTTGTACAGTATCTGGATGATAAAATAACTCAGATTCGGGAAGACTTGGCCGCCGACTGGGTTAGTTCAGACGAGATGACTGAGGCAGGCCTTGAGAGTGTTATCTGGGAGGAGTTCGATCCTGTGGCTCCCGAGGACATGGACAGGATCTTGGGGCGGCTGAACGCAACCACATGTTTATTGGACCCGTGTCCCTCCTGGTTGGTGCTGGCTTCCCGGGAGGTTACACGAGGCTGGCTCCAGGGGATTATTAACGCTTCTTTGAGTGAGGGTGTCCTGCCGCCTGCCTTGAAAGAGGCGGTGGTGAGGCCTCTCCTCAAGAAGCCATCCCTGGATCCGGCTGTTTTGGCTAACTATCGTCCAGTCTCCAACCTTCGCTTTATTGCGAAGGTTGTTGAGAGTGTGGTGGCGCGACAGCTTCCCCAGTACCTGGATGAAGCTGTCTATCTGGATCCGCTCCAGTCCGGCTTCAGACCTGGGTACAGCACGGAAACGGCATTGGTCGCATTGGTGGATGATCTCTGGAGGGCCCGGGATAGGGGTTCTTCCTCTATCCTGGTCCTATTAGACCTCTCAGCGGCTTGTTGCGCCGGCTGGAGGGATTGGGAGTGGGGGGCACCGTTTTGCGGTGGTTCTCCTCCTATCTCTCCGACCGGTCGCAATCCGTGTTGACAGGGGGGCAGCGGTCGACCCCAAGGCGCCTTGTTTGTGGGGTGCCGCAAGGGTCGGTCCTCTCGCCCCTCCTGTTCAACATTTATGTGAAGCCGCTGGGTGAGATCATCCGTGGTTTTGGGGTGGAGTTCCATCAGTACGCTGATGATACTCAGCTGTACATTTCCACCCCAGACCATCCCAATGATGCCTTGGAAGTGATGTCCCAGTGCCTGGAGGCCGTGCGGGTCTGGATGGGGAGAAACAGGCTTCGACTCAACCCTTCCAAGACCGAGTGGCTGTGGCTGCCGGCGTCCCGGTATAGCCAGCTGACGCCATCGCTGGTTATTGGGGGCGAATCATTGGCCCCCACGGAGAGGGCCCGCAACTTGGGTGTCCTCCTGGATGCACGGCTGTCTTTAGAAGGGCATATGACAGCCGTGGCCAGGGGGGCTTTTTGTCAGGTTCGCCTGATACGCCAGTTGCGCCCCTTTCTGGACCGGGACTCCCTACGCACGGTCACTCAAGCACTCGTCACTTCTCGTCTGGACTATTGTAACGCTCTCTACATGGGGCTCCCCTTGGGGTACACCCGGAGGCTCCAACTGGTGCAGAATGCGGCTGCGCGGGGGATTATGGGAGCGACGGGGCGCTCCCATGTGACTCCTCTCCTGCGCGAGCTGCATTGGCTTCCGGTGGACTTCCGGGTGCGCTTCAAGGTGTTGGTGATCACCTTTAAAGCGCTCCATGGCTTAGGGCCAGGGTACTTACGGGACCGCCTTCTGCCACCAATAGCCTCCCACCGGCCGGTTCGCTCCCACAGAGAGGGCCTCCTCAGGGTGCCGTCGGCCAGACAATGCCGGCTGACGACCCCCAGGAGGAGAGCCTTCTCTGTGGTGGCACCTACCCTATGGAACAATCTACCCCCAGAGATACGAGTGATCTCCGACCTTCGGATTTTTCGTCGGGCCCTAAAAACTCATTTTTTCCAGTTAGCCGGTCTGTCTTGATTTTAGGGTTAGTTTTTAAAATTTTAATATTGATTTTAATTGATAAGTTTTAAATTATGGGCCAAATTATAAATTATTTTAACTTTATTTTTAAACTGTGATGTTTTGTATAGATGTTTTTATCTTGGCTGTTCACCGCCCTGAGTCCGAAAGGAGAAGGGCGGTATAGAAATTTGAATAAATGAAAATGAAATGAAAAACATTTTTTTTAAAAAAAAAAACTGTGTCACTAATTAACAACCGCAGTGATTCACTTAACAACGGTGGCAGGAAAGGTCATAAAACGGGGCAAAACTCGGGCTTCCGGTTTGGCTTCTGTCGCTGTCAGACGGTCCCTTGGGACCGCCAGCCCCGTCGCCCGTAAAGAGCCGCCTTCACAGCTGAAAGGCGGCTCGAAAAACTCCATTTCCATAAGGAAATGTGAGATAGAGCAGGCGAGGGCAGGTAGAGCCCTCTGTGAAGTCTCCAGAGTTTTTGTTTTACTCTTGGGGACGAAGCAGGATGAGGCTCCCTATTTTCTTCGCCGCTGCTCCGGGCTTCGGGAGAACTTTGCTTTTTGCAGAGCCAGGCGACGAGACCAAGCCTTCCAATGAAAATCAACAGATTGTTTAATTAAAGAGGAGGAGATCTGGACTTGGGACCCTAAATCGCAAGTATTTTTAATGATTTATAAGCGATCTTAAAAGTGAAAAAAAAAAGTTTAAAATGGCGACTGCTGAGGCTTGAGAGGAAGAAAGCCGAAAGCGAAAGTCCTTCCGTCTGAATAGTTTAACAAGCTACAAAGTAGCAGAATAAATGCTGGCTAGAATTGAGAAGAAAAATTTCTATTTTATGTTTCTTTCTTCTTGGAGATTTGATATTGACTTTGTTTGGAGAGAAGTCTTCTTTCTTTAAAAAGAGTTTGTCTGTGTGGCAGGATGGCGTCAAAACTAACAAAGCCAGACAAACAAGCAGCGGGGGGGGGGGTCCCCCATTTACAAACTATGTGAACAAGTTTCGAATTTGCAGACTCAGAAGAATGGCTTTAACCTAAAAGAATTTGTTCTGGAGGAGATGGCAAGACATGACAAGATTGTGAACCAGAATCTTGAAAAATTTAAGCAGGAAATTAAAGAATTGATACAACTAATGTATGATAATCTGCAACGAAAGATTGTAACAGTGACTAATGCTTTTTCAGAAATAGTTATAAAGATGGATAAAAATATCAAGTTATTAGAGTCTAAAATGGAGGAAGTTGATAAGATTTATAATTTGGATAGTAAAATACAAAGAATTGAAAATGATTTGATAAATATTCAAGATAGTAGCTCAGAAGTAAAGTCTAAAGAGGAAGCTGATCACGAGACTTACAATGCAGAAAATATTTATTTATTTATTTATTTATTTATTTATTTATTATATTTCTATACCGCCTTTCTCCCGTAGGACTCAAGGCGGTGTACAGTCAAGAAAAATATAGACACACAAACATCATAAAATTGCTAATTAAAATTGTTACTTATAAAGTAAATATAAAGCAAGGGATTGAAAAAGAAGTTACAATGATGCAATACAGGCTCATGGAATTTGCGGTTAGAATGAGAGGGTTACAGGAAAATAATAGAGATGATTTAAGAAAAATATCTGCTGAAGTTCTGGCTGGGATTTTAAAGGTTCATCCTGAGGAGGTATCTTGTAAGATTGACAAGGCCTATAGAGTAAATTCTTGGATTGCAAAGCAAAGCCGCCTAGAGATGTGGTGATTTACTTTACAGATAAAGGAATAAGAAATGATATTGTGCAAAAATCCTTTAATTCTACTCTACAACTGAATGGAAGAAAGATCTGGATATATAAAGAGTTGCCGCCCAAGATGTTAAAAGACAGAAAGAAATTTGGATTTTTGGTGACTGAGCTAAAGAAACAAAACATCTCATTCAGGTGGGATGCTCCAGTTGGTATAATATTGAGATATCAAGGAGAACGATATCAACTAAATACTGTTGAAAAAGCGGAAGAATTTTACTATAAGATTCTCAAAATGGGTTCAACATCTCCATGTATAATACATGAGTGGAATAAAGAAAAGCAAAATCAACAAGAGATAGAAATTCAGGATAAGCAGATGGGGGTGGAAGTAATGGAAAAACAACAAGTTACAGAGGTCTTTGTAGATGAGCCGCTTCTGGATTCTCCTTCAGAGGTTTCAGCTGGACTATCTATAAATACAAGAGAGGCGGCTTTGGATTCTAATGTGATGACTTATCAAGTTACAGACCAGCATGGAAATCAATCAGTTGATATACAACTCATAGAAAAGAAACCAGAATGGAGATTTAAGCCACAAAAGCAAAACCAAAAAGATCAAGTTATAGATCAGCATGGAAACCAAACAATTGATATACAACTTATAGAAAGAAAACCAGGATGGAGATCTAACCCACAAAAAGTCAAGAAAAGAAGAAGCAGGTCCTACAAAAATAAAAACTTTTAGACTAAACAACAGTGTAATGCCAGTTATCTAAGAGATGATTGAATACATGAAAATATAGCTGAGGCAAAGTAATGGTTTATATTATCTTGAGGAGAGTGACAGACCTCTGCAGTGCTGTACTTTTGGGATGTGAAAATGGCCTTAAACTGAGTGGATTGGAACTATCTATTTTGGATTCTTTGATAAATGTATTACGTTTATGCTGAGCTACAAGGCAAGAGAGTTATGGGATTGGGGCACGCAGAAGATCTGGTTGTTACCCTATTACGGTGGTTGGAATTAATAATTTAGATGAAAGACATTACAATAGACACTATATGGAATACAAATATAAAGTCACTCGGGTGGTTTTTTTTATATATGAAGACATCTACTATTGATGGGGGCAGATGGTAATTGAAGATACCGAACATACTGTTGGAATTAGGATGTGATGTTACCCTAACATGGGTGATGGAGTTAACAATCCAGCTGAAAGACATTACAGAAGATATCATATGGATTACAAGCTTAAAGTCATTTGAGGATTTTATTTATATAAGGGAATACTTCTTAGTGGTGTGGGCAGAAGAATAAAGATATTAAAAATTATTATGTATGGTAGTCCTGTAGTAAAGTGGGTGGAGACAGGAAAGTGGGTGGAGACAGGTTAGCTTATTGATTGTTTAGTTTAAGAAAAGGGATATTATGTTTAGATATGAGTACATGTAAAAGATTTGAGTTAAGAGATATATGTATGGGGGTGGAGGAAATGGGCAGACTATGAGTTGAATAAATGTCAAATTAGGATTTATTATATAGTTTTATAGTTGAAGGTTGCTTTGAAATATTATATTAACATATATAAAAGATTTGAATTAAGAGATATATGTATGGGGGAGGAGGAAAAGGGTAGATTATGAGTAGAAATTGCTAAACTGGGGGATATAATAATATTATTATGCTAAATTAGGAGTTATTATATAATGTTACAGTTGAATGTTATTTTGAAATGTATAGTATAAGGGGGATATAATAATATTATTAGAAAGAAAGGGTCAGCATATGGGGGGTGGAGCAAAGGGATGGTAAAGTATTATATAATCTGTTATGAATTTGGGTTTTATTTTGGAGAAGCCACAGGGGGAGGGAAGGGGGAGGGAGGTTAGGGAGGAGGGGGGAAAAAGGGGGAAAAATTTGTATTTGAAAAACTTTTTTAATAAAAAATAAATAAAACGGGGCAAAACTCAACTTAACAAATGTCTCCGCAACGAAAATGTTGGGCTCAATTGTGATTGTACCTGTACCGGTCAGCTTCGTGATTTCTGAAAAAGACATCAGTTTTTATCATCCAACATTCCCCGCTGCAGGTATTTGATTGCTTTTCCAACTTTTTGCATTCAATACTCTCCGGAGTGACTGTATACAAACACGGAGGAGAAGTTTCTATCCCTTGTGACCAGAGAAAATTGGAGAAACGGGTAAGAGGGAAGATTGGATGGAATCCCTAGAGAAGAGCAATAAATCAGAACGTGCTAAACTACAGCACTTCGCTCTGGGTTTTTGAGGATGGAAAAGAAATGCAATAAAACCAGTAAAAAATGTGCTCAGTTTAAGGCAAAGTTTTCCAGCTTGGCGGCCTGGCCCAGCATGGGGAGGGGGAGTGAAGGGGGGGGGCGTGTGAGTGACAGCTGCACCTGTGCACAGCTCCATTTGTGCGAGTAGTTACGAGTGCGTCCCGCTACTCCCACATAACACCGCTATTGCGCGAGCTGCACTGGTTGCCTGTGGTCCTCCAGATCCGCTTCAAGGTGCTGGTACTCACCTATAAAGCCCTTCATGGCATGAGCCCGGGGTATCTACAGGATCACCTCCTACCGGCCTCCCACCGCCCAGTGTGCTCATATAGGGCTGCCCTCCTCCGGGTCCCCTCGGCTACACAGTGTCAGCTGGCGGTCCCCAGGATGAGGGCGTTCTCTGTGGTCGTACCGACCCTCTGGAATGGGTTGCCCACCGAGCTCCGGATGGCCCCCGACCTCCGCACCTTCCGCGCCAACCTAAAGACATGGCTTTTTCACCAACTTCCCTGATCAGTTGTGGATTTTAACTTGGGGATTGGGGATTTTAAATTAGTTTTAATTTTTTTAACTCTTATTTATTGTCGCGTTGTTTTATTGTTGTGAGCCTCCCGGAGTCCTGCGGGAGAAGGGCGGCATATAAAACTGACAAAATAAATAAATAAAAATAAATACATGAAGCCCCTTGTTCGTGAATGGAGCTTTGCATGCGAGCACAAGTGCCCTCAGCTCGCCGAATGGAGCTTCACACGCACGCACGCTTGTCCATCTCTTCCGTGACCCGGTTTCGAACAGGTTGTGGACTGGTAGTGAGCCACAGACTGGGGGGTTGGGGACGGCCCTGGTTTAAGGAGACTTTTCTGCCAAGCTGCTTTGCTTTTCTAGGAGAGGGGAATGAGAAAAAAGAAACTTTTTGCAAAGTTGAACAGAACAATAGAGTTGGACGGGACCTTGGACCCGTCTTTCACTATAACATAATAACAGAGTTGGAAGAAATGTTGCAGGCCTCCTAGTCCAACCCCCTACTCAAGCAGGAGATGCTATACCAATGTTGGTGAATCTTTTCGGCACCGAGTGCCGAAACGGGAGCGCACGTCCATGGGCTGGGGAGTGCCAGAAACTGAACTTCCAGGTTCTGCTGTGCACATGCGTGCCGGTCACCGGATTTTCCAGTTTCTGGTGCACATGCGTATGCATAGACCCGGTGGAACCCAGAAGAGCAACGGGCGACGGCTGGTGTGCCTGGAGAGATGGCTCTGCGTGCCACTTCTGGCACGTGTGCCATAGGTTCACCATCACAGGTCTAAGGTCTCCTGCTTGGGCAGGGGGTTGGACTAGAACAGGGATCAGCAACCTTAAACAATCAGAAAGCCCTTTGGATCCGTTTCCCACAGAAAAGAAAACACCGGGAGCCACAAAACTCTTCCCGTGCCTATTTCCTGAGGAAATATTCCTAGCGTATTTATTTATTTATTTAGTTGAATTAAAGATTCTGTTTTCTTTTGAAACTTTTCTTTTCTTGGATTTATCCACGGTTGGCCTAGCAGGGGTCGAAAAGCTTAATAAACTCTGCGTCGGAAGGTGTCGCACATTGGCAGTTGTGACGCATATTTTGAGCCGCAGCAGAGGGATGAAAGAGCCACATGAGGCTCCAGAGCCGCGGGCTGCTGACCCGTGGACTAGAAGACCTCTGAGTTGCCTTCCAACTCGATTATTCTGTCTGAGCTATGCATGTTGGGCAACGAATCCTCATCTTGAGATCTAGCCTCATGACTTTTCCTTCCTAAAAAGAGAGCCTGGTTCTCCCACCCCCACCCCCTCTCCATGACTTTCGGCTTCAGTTTTATGGTGATGCCCTTTTGCTGCAGGCTGATCTGATGAGAATTTCTTTTTAAAAGAATGCTTTTCTGGCTGAGATATTGCTTTCAAATTACTGTAAAAAAAAAGAGAGAGAGAGAAAGAAACCTCCCGTCTCTTAGAGCAATGCCTTGAGGGCTGCTGATTTTTCAGCATTTCCCATCCAACCTTTTCAAAGAGGTTCTGAAAACTCCAAGCAGAAAGATTTATGAAACCCTCAGGCAAGAAAGACAAAGTACTTTATTTATTGCCTCTCCTGAGGGATCCAAGAAAAAGCCGATAATAGGGGAGAAAAAAAATGGCTGGGTATTTTTGGGTTTAAAGCCTAGTGGGCAGCGGAGGGGAAAGAATTAGAGTTTTTGTTTTGTTCAGGCACTTTCTTTCTTTTAATTCCATTGAACATCCCAGATTTTAAAAACAACAACTCAAAAGCTGCTTTGAAAGAGAATTAACAGAGACGTGTCAGATGCAGCATCGGCCCTTCACCGTGACTACAATGGCGTTAAGAGAGAAAAAACTGAGGCAGATTCGAGCTCGGTGCTTTTCAAACGGGGACGTTTAAGATGTGTGGACTTCAACTCCCAGAATTCCCCAGCCAGCCAGTGTGGTGTGTCTCCTCTATGGTCACCATTTCTAGCCCCTGCCTGCCATTGGCTGGATAGTGCCCCTGTAATGGTCAGCTGACCGAAGCAGCCAATGAAGTCTCAGCTGGTCTTAAAAATAATGTTCTGGACCGAACAGTTTGGACCAGTGTTTTTAAACTCTGGCAATTTTAAGATGTGTGGACTTCAACTCCCAAAATTCCTCAGTCAGTGTGCTGGCTAGGGAATTCTGGGAATTGAAGTCCACACATCTTAAAGTTGTTGAGGATGAGAAAGACTGGTCTACTTAGTCAATTGCCCTATTGTATTATTTGGAAATAATATGGGACTGGAGCAGTGGTGGTTGCCCCCGGTTCGCACTGGTTCTATAGAACGGGTAGTAAAACCGGTGGGAACAGTGGTGAAATCTAAAATTTGTTACTACCGGTTCTGTGGGCGTGGCTTGGTGGTGGTGGGGGTAATGGGACTGGGTGGGTGTGGCCAATTTATTATTATTTTTTTTACTTTTAAAACCATTTTTTCTACAACCTCTTCGGCAAAGAGGTTGTAAAAAAATGCTTTCAAAAGGCTCTGACATCCCAGCTGAGTTGCCTGATCAGCAGAGACTTTTTTTCTTTTAAATGCCTCTGCCGATCAGGCAACTCAGCTGGGATCATCAGAGGCATTTAAAAGAAAAAAAAGGGGTTTTTTTCTTTTAAATGCCTCTGATGATCCCAGCTGAGTTGCCTGATCAGCAGAGGCTTTTTTTCTTTTAAAAGCCTTTGACGATCCCAGCTGAGCCACGCGATCATCAGAGGCTTTTTTTAAAACTTTTAAAAGCATTTTTTCAGCGGAAGAGGTTGTATGGCTGTGATGATTGTGTGGCTCAGCTGGGCATGGGGGGGGGGGGCAGGGATTTTTGCTACCGGTTCTCCGAACCACCCGCCTCCATTACTACCGGATCAGGTGATCCGGTCTGAACCGGGAGCATTTTACCCCTGGGCGGGAAGCTCCGTCCACCAACCCCACATCATTAAAATGCTTCTGCGCATTTTGGAGTGCTGTCCCATTGCGAACCGGTAGTAAAGGTAAGTAGACCCACCCCTGGACTGGAGGTATTACCTTAATACAGGATGTCCTTGTCTTACAACCATTTGCTTCATGAACGTTCGAAGTTACAACGTTCATGAATGGTTATGAATGAAAAAAGTGACTTATGACCATTTTTCACATGAACGTTGTAGCATCCCCGTGGTCAAGTGATCAAAATCCAAACCCTTGGCAACTGGTTCATATTTATGACGGTTGCAGTATCCTGGGGTCCTGTGATCGATTCCCTTTTGCGACCTCCTGATAAAGCAGAATCGATGGGGAAGACAGATTCACTTAACCACCGTGTTACTAACCTAACAACTGCAGTGATTCACTTAACAACTGTGGCAAGAAAGGTTTTAAATGGGGCAAAACTCACTTAACAACTGCCTTGCTTAGCAACAGGAATTTTGGGCTCAAACGTGGTTGGGTGTGGTCATGGGATGATCCGCTTGATGACCGGTACACCTTAACAATTGTAATTCCGGTTCAGTCATAGTCGTAAGTCAAGGACTACTTGTGAAGCGTGGGAATCGGGAAACCCAGGCAGTTCAAATGAATATAAGGATTTATTGCACGCTTAAGCTCTCTACAAGAATCTGAGCTACTAATGGTAAAAGCAAATTGATGGTAGATAAGAGTCAATGTCAACTGTCCCATTTGGTACATTCAACAAAAGAAACTGCCAATTCTTTAAACTAACCAAGAGTGTAGCTTTATTGAAAAATTGTCCATCTAGGTACGGCAAAAGCAAAGCCAGTTCTGGGATTTTCCAGTGAAAATCCACATAGGTAACTCTCCTTTTCCCCTCCGGGCCACCCTCAGTTCATAGTTCACCAAGTTCAGTTCTTTTGCTTTGGGAAAAACTGATTGCCTCAGTCGAAACATTCTTCATCACTTGCCCTTGTTGGATAATGACTCTCTGGCAACAGACGGCTCACTTGCATGCCACAGCCTCCCTCCATCCTTAGGAATTCGCAACCTATCTCCCGTCATTGTTTGGCAAAGCTATGAGTGAAAGCAAGTACAAGCAACTATGCAGTCAAATCAGGTTTGACAGTCAATGGAATTCAACGTGGGCTGGATTTTGATCGCTTGTGGGCGCGAAGCAGTGGTGAAATCCTTCGTGGTTTGCCGTCGGTTCGCTGCCTGTGCATGTGTGGTGCTCGCCAGATGCACGCTGCATATGCAGTGTGCAACAAATGCATCCTGTGCGCCAGTGGTGGGTTTCAACATTTTTTACTATCGGTTCTGTGGCTTGGTGGGTGTGGCTTGGTGGGCGTGGCAGGGGAAGGATACTGTAAAATCTCCATTCCCTCCCCAATCCAGGGGAAAGTTACTGCAAAATCCCCATTTCCTCTCAATCAGCTGGGACACAGAGAATAGATGGGGGTGGGGCCAGTCAGAATTTTTACTACCGGTTCTCCGAACTACTCAAAATTTCCGCTACCGGTTCTCCAGAACTGGTCCAAACCTGCTGAAACCCACCTCTGCTGTGCGCATGCATGCACAGTGTGCACCAAATGCGCACTTTGCGCAGAAAAAGGACACTTAACAAGGTAAGTAGAACAGCAGGGAGGAGAACAGCTGTGCCGCGCTATTTAGATTTGCTAGAAAGCCAGATTTCCTGCTTTCTAGCGAATATAAATTGTGCGGCACAGCTGATGGTTGAAAATACTGGTTCGGACCAACCCGTAGCTTTTTTTTACCAGTGAACCGGTAGCTTTTATCAGTACCGGTTTGCCCGAACAGGTGCGAACTGGTAGGATTACACCACTGGCACAAAGGGACTTGAGACTAATAACACGTTTAAACCCACCGTTCAGTTCAGCCTAGTCATCTCCTCCACTATCAGTACTTAAAAGACCAAAAATCAAGGTTTGGTCTGGTAGCACCTTTTTAGATTAACAAATTTTATTAAACTCACAAAAGCTTCTACTTTTTAATTAAATTTCCAGGTTGGGAAAAGGTTCTACTAAGATTTCTTCAGCGTTTTTGCCACCATAGATGAATGCGGCTCTCTTCTTCGTTAGGTCGCATCGCTCATCTGGAGCGAGATATGATTGCGATTTCCTGACGGCTTGTTCATGCTTTGGATTTCAATTGAAACTGTCTCTTTCATTTCAATTTAACACGCGCTCGCTAGAATCACAGTGTTTGAGTTGTATAATTTATTTACATAAATAAAAATAAATAAATAAATTGCAGCCTGCCTCCAATCAGCCAGCAATGAGGGACGTACAGCAATACACAATTTGGAATTGCAAGCCAGCCAGCCAATAGTTCCAATTGTAAAGCAAAGCCGTACATTTCAATTACATCTAAAAAATGGGCATTAGAAGCAAGACTATAATTCGAAATCATCATCATCTGGAGAGATAATCCTAATAATCCAGCATCTATGGCTAGGTGTAATAATCAGGATTTCATAGTTACAGTGGCAATGAGGGATTCCCTCCACTCCTCTATCCTTCTCTTTCCTCCCCTCCCTTTTCCTCCCTTCTTCTCCAGTACCCTGCCCTCCACCCTCCTCTCTTCCCTCCCCTCCCCTCCTCTCCTCTCCTCCCTTTCTTTCCTTCCCCTTTCATCCCCTTTCATCCTCTCCTCTCTAGTAACAAACGAAAGTATATGAGGCCATCAAGAGAGTAAAAGAATTGAAATGGAAACGGACTGATCACATAGCAAGAAGGACTGGTGGCAGGTGAACCAAGGCAGTCGTAGAAATGGATCCCATTGGATCAAAAGCGTCCATGAAAGAGACCTAAAACAAGATGGATGGATACTTCAGAAAGTATGGTGGGCCCAATTGGCAAAAGAAAGCTTAGGATCGTATTGGTTGGAAACATGCAGAAGAGGACTTCATCCTGCAGCAAATATATGAGTATGTAGGTGGGTGAATGGTTTCTGTGCTTATAATTATTGTATTTTCCCCAAAATAAGACCGGGTCTTATATTAATTTTTGCTCCAAAAGACACATGAAGGCTTCTTTTCTAGTTCAGTCTTATTTTTGGGGAAATACGGTACTAAATGCGTCCGTCTGGCTGACGATTTTAACTGGGGCTTATTTTTGGGGTAGGGCTTATATTACGCAATTATATTACAAGCATCCTTAAAAAGCATGCTAGGGCTTATTTTTCGCTTAGGTTTTATTTTGGGGAAAACACGGCAGAAGATCTGTTGATTTTTACAAACGGGTCCTTATTTTACAGGCGGTAATTCTAATCGATAGCCATTAATTCCCATGCAATGATCACTTCACATAATTGTTGGGAGGGAAAAATATCTCCAGGCTTGACTTTGGTGGGTGTTGACAAATATCACCGATAAGCTGGAGATGCTTTGCAATATGCAGGTTTTCTGTGTGTGTTCGTGTCTTCCTTTGGGGACCATCTTCTCTTCTATTCGGGACAAGTTGTTCTTTCAAGCGAATCCAGTCTCTAGAAATCCTCGGTGTATTTTGACAGAATTGCAACGGGAAATTCATTTTATACAAAGGAGCAGATCTCGAAGCTCACAAAGAGAAGGGGTGATAGAGGAACTGGAAAAAAAAAACTATATAATCTATTCCAAAGCTTTATAATTATTTAGCTGTCAGAGCACGAATCACCAGTAAGGTTGATAAAATTCTGTAGCTCAGGGATCCCCCCATCCCCGGGCTGTGGCCCACTACCAGGACGTGGCCTATTCGGAACCGGGCTGCACGAGAGACGGGCTGGCATACACGCAGCTTGACTTGCACAAGTGGCAGACCAGCATGCAGACAGATGTGCTCCAGCCGGTCACTTGTGTGAGTTGTGTCACTGCGTTTTTGTATTTACCAGATGAGCTCTTATTTTTGAACTTTCAGACGTACCGTAGCTTGCCAAGTTCTTATTAGTAAGCTAACTGCGCATGTCCACATTCTTTCACTTTCTTCTCACTTTCTTTGTTCTCCTGCCAAGAGGTCTTTCCCGGCCAGGAGAGGTGGCTGGGAAAGCTGCCAAGATGTAACTAATTAGCTAGTGAGATGTTTTATTTTCTTTATAACACATAAATGAGTTTTTCTTAGAAAATATATCTTCGGGTTTATTTTCTTAAAGTATGCTTCAAGGGAAAAGCCTCGATCCATCCTCTAATCAAGGTGCAGTTACCCAAAAGCAGAATGGGTTTAATTGCCACCCTGACAAGTTGAGTAGAACACGCATGTGCGTGCCGACCTGCCTCTCACGCGACCCTGTTCCCCTCTCCCCCACTCCCCATCCGGGCCACCAAGCTCGCGAAGGTTGGGGTGTTAATAGCAATAGCAATAGCGCTTAGATTTATATACCACTTTACACTACTTTACACTCCCCTCTAAGCGGTTTACAGAGTCAGCATCTTGCCCAGTGGTGGGATTCAAAATTTTTTACTACCAGTTCTGTGGGCATGGCTTGGTGAGTGTGGCATGGCTTGGTGGGCATGGCAAGGGAAGGATACTATAAAATCTCCATTCCCACCACACTCCAGGGGAAGGTTACTGCAAAATCCCCATTTCCTCCCGATCAGCTGGGACTTGGGAGGCAGAGAATAGTTGGGGGCGGGGCCAGTCAGAGGTGGTATTTACCGGTTCTCCGAACTACTCAAAATTTCTGCTACCGGTTCTCCAGAACTGGTCAGAACCGGCTGAAACCCACCTCTGATCTTGCCCCCAACAATGTGGGTCCTCATTTTACCCACCTCGGAAGGGTGGAAGGCTGAGTCAATCTTGAGCCTGGTGAGATTCGAACTGCCAAATTGCAGTCAGCCGGCAGTCAGCAAAAATAGCCTTTAGTACTGTACTCTAAGCAATGTGCCACCGTGGCTCAAACTCAATTTCATTGAGGGCCACACCAGGGTTGTATTTGACCTCGGGGGGCTGGGTGTGTGTGGCCAAGGTGGATGTAGCCAGCTTGATGTCACTTGTGTCGGGGGCACCTGTGGCGGCTCAAGCGCTCTGCCAGCGAAAACGGGCTCCCGAGCTCCATTTTCGGCTGGGATGGCCTCCTGCAACCCTCTGCCAGCGAAAATGGAGCTCGAGAGGCTTCAGGCAGTGGGGTGGGGTGGGGTGGGGGTGGAGTGGAGTGGAATGGAATGGAATGGAATGGAATAGAATAGAATATAGAATGAATAGAATATAGAATAGAAGAATAGAATAGAATATAGAATGAATAGAATAGAATATAGAATAGAATAGAATAGAATAGAATAGAATGAATGAATAGAATAGAATATAGAATAGAAGAATAGAATAGAATAGAATAGAATAGAATAGAATAGAATAGAATAGAATAGAATAGAATAGAGAATGAATAGACAACCCTCTGCCAGCGAAAATGGAGCTCGAGGGGCTTCAGGCAGTGGGGTGGGGTGGGGTGGGGTGGGGTGGGGGTGGAGTGGAGTGGAGTGGAGTGGAATGGAATGGAATAGAATAGAATAGAATAGAATAGAATAGAATAGAATAGAATATAGAACGAATAGAATATAGAATAGAATAGAATAGAATAGAATATAGAATGAATAGAATATAGAATAGAATAGAATAGAATAGAATAGAATAGAATAGAATAGAATAGAAGAATAGAATAGAATAGAATAGAATAGAATAGAATAGAATAGAATAGAATAGAATAGAATAGAATAGAATAGAATAAAATATAGAATAAAATATAGAATAGAATAGAATAGAATAGAATAGAATAGAATAGAATAGAATAGAATAGAATAGAATAGAATAGAATCTGGAAGGGACCTTGGAGGTCTTCTAGTCCAGCCCCCTGCTCAAGCTGGAGAATTTATACCATATAGGAGAGTCATCAGGTCCCCCTTTTAGTCCTTTCTGAAAAACTAAAAATCCTCAGATCCTTTAATCTAGTCTCCAGATATTCCTCACTGTCCTCTTGGGGCCTGATCTACTTCTTTTTAAAAATGTGATGGACAGAATTAGCCTTTGACTACAACTCCCAGCATTCCCGAGCGTGCCAGTTGGGGCTGCTGGCAGTTGCAGTTCTGGAAGCCCCGGAGGCGCAGAGGTTTCCAAAAGCTGCTGGCTCAGCTTTCCACACTGACTGCGCCTAGCAAGAGTGTCTCATTCCCTTGGGCCTGGCTTAGTGGGCTTTGTCGACTGATTTATGACTTAAGGTTAAATATCAGCTGGATACTACGGCTTATTTAACAAGTAAATTTCAAAGAAACTGTGGCTCAGGCGAATGAGTGAACTTACAATTAGTTTCAGTATGGAGTTTTTCCTTGCTTGTAATAAAATTTCTCTTCCTTCCTTCCTTCCTTCCTTCCTTCCTTCCTTCCTTCCTTCCTTCCTTCCTTCCTCCCTCCCTCCCTCCCTCCCTCCTTCTCTCCCTCCCATTCCATCCTCCCTCCCTCCTTCCCTATTCTTTCTTTCTTTCCTCCCTCCCTCCCTCCTATTTATCCTTCCCTCCCTCCCTCCCTCCCTCCCTCCCAGCCTCCCTCCTTCCCTATTCTTTCTTTCTTTCCTTCCTTCCTTTCTCCCTCCCTCCTATTCTTTCCTCCCTCCCTCCCTCCCTCCCTCCTATTTATCCTTCCTTCCTTCCCTCCCTCCCTTCCTTCCCTTCCCCTGCCTCCTTCCCACTCTCCTATACATTCCTTCTTCTCCTTCCTTCCTCCCTCCCTCCCTCCCTCCCATTCCATCTTCCCTCCCTCCTTCCCTATTCTTTCTTTCCTCCCTTCCTCCTATTCTTTCCTCCCTCCCTCCCTCTTATTTATCCTTCCTTCCTTCCCTCCCTTCCTTCTCTGCCTCCTTCCCACTCTCCTATACATTCCTTCTTCTCCTTCCTTCTTTCCTTCCTTCCTTCCCCACTCAGTTTCTCCCTCACTCCTATTCCTTCCTTCCTCTCTCTCTCTCTCTCTCTCTCTCTCCCTCCTTCTCTCCCTCCCCCCTCCCTTCCCATGAAGAGCAGTATTCTCCCCCTCCCCATCTCTAGAGCTGGGGGACCACAGTCTGATCATTGCCATCCATCACCGCCATGGGATGTGCTAGATGAGGCCAAGGAAAGAGGAGGGGGGGGTCCCTTCCCCCTGCTTGGAGAATGATGGATTGCAGGAAGGTCGATCGGTGGAGAATAAAGGTCACTGGAGATACCGGCCCATTGATCTCCCTAATTTGTCCGCCCACTTTCCGAGCATCTTCGTTTAAACAGTCAACAGAGCATTCGTGGTTTCGATCTGTTCAGCACGGATGCTCCTGCAGCTCTGGCTTCTCTGCGAAAGGCTTTTCGGCAAACTGAAGCCAAGGATGATGAGACCTGGTCTCTTTACCAATCAATAAACTCACCTCTTCTCCCTCCTCTCCCTTAATTTAAATTCCTCCGTGTTCTTCCCTGAGAGTCCTTGGCTGAACTCTAGATCATCATTTTAAAACTCTGTCCTAGCTCTGAGTGGGCAGGCTACTCATTTCTGCTCCCTTTCCAATATTACGATCTGTTTCTTTCTCTTTTTTTTAATGGATCTTTTAACTGCAAATTTCTCTAACTCAGCCCAGACTTTCCTGCTCTTACACCAGGAAGGGCCAAAGAGTCAAAATGCTTAAGGGGCTTGTCTAGAAACCAGGGTGGCTATTCAAGCACCAGGAGACTGTGAGTTCCAGTTCTGTCTTAAGCCACGAAAGCAGCCTGGGTGAACTCTGGGCAAATCACCAGGAGATGGTGAGTTGTAGAACGGCCTTAGATATGCAAACCGGCTGGGTGACTTTGACTCAATTATCAGGAGATGGTGAGTTCTAGAACTGCCTTAGGCACGAAAGCTGACTGGGTGTCTTTAAACTAGGCGATTTTGAGCCAAGATGGGCTAGAAAACAGAGTGATTGGGTGACTTTGGGCCAATCACCAGGAGACAGTGAGTTCTAGTCCCACCTTAGGCCTGAAAGCTGACTAGGTGACTTTGGGCCAATCACCAGGAGACAGTGAATTCTAGTCCTGTCTTGGGCCTGAAAGCTGATTAGGTGACTGGGCCAATAACTAGGAGACAATGAGTTCTAGTCCTGCCTTAGGCCTGAAAACTGACTAGGTGGCTTTGGGCCAATCACCAGGAGACAGTGACTTCTAGACCCTCTTAGCCAGCTGGGTGACTTTGGCCCGATGTCAGCGCTTCGACGCTGGCATAGAGAGCAGAGGAGAGAGAGAGATAAGCTCTGAACTTTTGCCTGCTAAATCCCTTCAGACTTCTTGTCTCGTCATTTCCCAGGAATGTCTCCCCCCTTCATTTCCACGACAACCCGACTTCAAAGGGATTTAGCAGGCAAAAGTTCAGCGCTGACACCCAGTCACTCTCAGCCCAACCCACCTCAAAGGGTTATTGTGGGTAAAAATTGGAGGAGGAATTCAATTATTTGTATGTTTGCCACCTTGAGTTATTTATAAATAAAGAAGGGATAAAAATTTAATAAATGTAAATAATAATGGCAGCTCTGATGGTCTGACTGAAGCTGCACTCCTTTTTATGTCTGTACCATATAGCTAAAAAGGGGATAGTCTTTTAATCATGGTCATGCCCATTTTTTAACACTGCTTCCCTGCCCTGCCTACCCCATCCATCCTTTTTCTGTAATTTTCCACCAGCCAAATTAGTTTTTCCCTTCCATTTTACAAGATCGTCCCCATTCAAGATTGGCTCTTCTTTCTCAGAAATTGTTATGGTGGGGGAGCATTCACACAGTGGGCAATCACCAAAGGAATGCTGTCGATATAATTTATTTGTACTTCAGTAAGACATTTGATAAAGTAGACCATAACCTACTACCGTATTTTTTGGAGTATAAGATGCACCAAAAAGAGGGTGAAAATCTGGGTGCGTTTTATACTCCAAATGTAGCCCCGCCCAGCTTCTCAAATGGAGGTTTCAGAGGCTGAAAAAAGCATCAGAAATGAAGCTTCAGAAAAGAAGCCCCAAACAGAGCTTCAGAGGCTTTTTTTTCTGAAGCTGTTTCAGAGGCTTTCACAGGCAGGAAAAAAAGCAAAGTGCAGAGCTCACAACCAAGGAACCTGTTGCTAAAATTCATCTCTGGGAACAGCTGACTGGGGGTATTCCGGGAGGCTGATCCATCTGCCAATGAGCTTTTTTCTTATTTTCCTCCCCAAAAAGTAAGGTGTGTCTTATACTCCGAAAAATACAATACTTGATAAAATAGAAAAATGTGGGTTAGACAGCATCACCACCAGATGGATTCGTAACTGGCTGACCAACAGCACTCAACGTGTAGTCCTCAGTGGAACTGCATCTACATGGAGGGAAGTATGCAGTGGGGTACCCCAAGACTCTGTTTTAGGCCCAGTGCTCTTCAACATCTTCATCAATGATTTGGACAAGGGGATAGATGGGGGAACTCATCAAATTTGCAGATGATACCAAGCTTGCAGGAATTCCCAACCCTCTGGAAGATAGGCAGAAGGATCTTGACAGACTTGAACATTGGGCCCTATTTAACAAAATGAAATTCAATGGTGAAAAAAAGGAAGGTCCTACATTTAGGCAAGGAAAACAAAAATGCCCAGATACAGTATAGGTGAAACATCGCTCAATAGTAGTAACTGTGAGAGGGATCTTGGAGTCCAAGTGGACAACCATTTAAATATGAGCCAGCGGTGTGCAGCAGCTGCCAAAAAAGCCAACACAGTACTAGGATGCATCAGCAGAGGGATAGAATCACGGCAAGTGTTAGTACCACTTTATAATGCCTTGGTAAGGCCACACTTGGAATACGGCATCCAGTTTTGGTCGCCACGATGTAAAAAAGATGTGGAGACTCTAGAAAGAGTGCAGAGAAGAGCAACGAAGATGATTAGGGGACCGGAGGCTAAAACATATGAAGAACGGTTGCAGAAACTAGATATGTCTAGTTTAATGAAAAGAAGGACTAGGGGAGACATGATAGCAGTCTTCCAATATCTCAGGGGCTGCCACAAAGAAGAGGGAGTCAAGCTATTCTCCAAAGCACCAGAAGGCAGGACAAGAAACAATGGGTGGAAACTAATCAAGGAGAGAAGCAACCTATTACTGACAAGAATTTTCCTGACAGTTAAAACAATTAATCCGTGGAATCATTTGCTTCTAGAAGTTGTCAGGGTTTCTAAGAAGAGATTGGACAACCATTTGGCTGAAACAATATAGGGTTTCCAGCTTGAGCAGGGGGTTGGACTAGAGCACCTCTGAGGTTCCCTTCCAATTCTCTTATTCTGTACAGGTAGTCTGCGACTTACAACAGTTCATTTACTGACCATTGAAAGTTACAACAGCACTGAAAAAAAGTGACATGACCATTTTCCACACCGAAGACCATTGCAGGGTCACATGATCAAACTTTGGATGGTTGGCAACTGACTCATACTTATGACGGTTGCAGTGTCCTGGGGTCATGTGATCCCCTTTTGCAACCTTCCGACAAGCAAAGTCAGTGGGAAAGCCAGATTCACTTAACAACCATGTTGGTTACTTAAGAACTGTAGCGATTCACTTAACAACCGTGGCAAGAAAGGTCGCAAAATGAGGCAAATTCACTTCTCAAATGTTTTACGTAGTGCCAGAAATTTTGGGCTCGATTGCGGTCGTAAACCGAGGACGACAACCTGTTACATTCAATTCTGAAATGGGAAATTAGCTTAAGCCTACCTATCGTACATTGAAATAGGCATGTTACAATTCTGCAGATTTATTATTTTTATTTTTGATCGTTGCAAATTGGCATTGAGATTTTGGGGGGGGGGGACAGTGGCAAGCGATAAGCCAAGCCTCAAAAGAAGCCGTGATAATGTCACTGATTCCCCCTCCCAGGAACCCCTGCAGTTATGTTGTCATGCCTACAGTTGATGCTTGATGCATCTCAATTTGATGTTATTTTTAATTACCCCTTTCACTTTGTGTTGTGACACTTTTATTGCGAACTGAAGTGCGGCTGTAATGGAGAGAGGAGAGGCCATGTCTTGCCGAGTGGAGGCTGCAATGAGGGGCTTAACTCCTGAGGCTGGAAGTGTCAAGATTTCAGACCTTGCATAATAGTCAAGAGAGATCAATTTTCTCCTCCAGTGAAATTTTACACCCCACGTTTGGGGACTGGAGCTTGGCAAAAAGGAAGAAAAGGAAGAGGAAAATTAAGAAAAGAGGGAGGAAGGGAAGGAGGAGGAAGAGGAGGTGAAGGAGAAGGAGGAGAAGGAGGATGGAAGGGAAAGGGGAAGGAGGGGAGTAAGAGAAGGAGCAGAATAGGAGAAGGAGAAGAGAAGAGGAAGGGGAAGGGAAGGAGAAGGAGAAGGAGAAAGAAGGAAAAGAAGAAGAGGAGAAGGAGAAGAGAAGAGAAAGGAGAAGGAAGGAGAACGAGAAAGAGGGAAAAGAGAGAAAGAGAAAGAGGAGGAAGAGGAGGATGGAAGGGAAAGGAGAAGGAGGGGAGTAAGAGAAGGAGAAGAATAGGAGAAGGAGAAGAGAAGGGGAAGGGGAAGGGAAGGAGAACGAGAAAGAGGGAAAAGAAAAATAGGAGAAGGAGAAGAGAAGAGGAAGGGGAAGGGAAGGAGAACGAGAAAGAGGGAAAAGAGAAAAAGAGAAAGAGGAGGAGGAGGAGGAGGAGGATGGAAGGGAAAGGGGAAGGAGGGGAGTAAGAGAAGGAGGAGAATAGGAGAAGGAGAAGAGAAGGGGAAGGAGAACGAGAAAGGGAAAAGAGAGAAAGAGAAAGTGGAGGAGGAGGATGGAAGGGAAAGGGGAAGGAGGGGAGTAAGAGAAGGAGAAGAATAGGAGAAGGAGAAGAGAAGAGGAAGGGGAAGGGAAGGAGAAGGAGAAGGAGAAAGAAGGAAAAGAAGAAGAGGAGAAGGAGAAGAGAAGAGAAAGGAGAAGGAAGGAGAACGAGAAAGAGGGAAAAGAGAGAAAGAGAAAGAGGAGGAAGAGGAGGATGGAAGGGAAAGGAGAAGGAGGGGAGTAAGAGAAGGAGAAGAATAGGAGAAGGAGAAGAGAAGGGGAAGGGGAAGGGAAGGAGAACGAGAAAGAGGGAAAAGAAAAATAGGAGAAGGAGAAGAGAAGAGGAAGGGGAAGGGAAGGAGAACGAGAAAGAGGGAAAAGAGAAAAAGAGGAGGAGGAGGAGGAGGATGGAAGGGAAAGGGGAAGGAGGGGAGTAAGAGAAGGAGGAGAATAGGAGAAGGAGAAGAGAAGGGGAAGGAGAACGAGAAAGGGAAAAGAGAGAAAGAGAAAGTGGAGGAGGAGGATGGAAGGGAAAGGGGAAGGAGGGGAGTAAAAGAAGGAGAAGAATAGGAGAAGGAGAAGAGAAGAGGAAGGGGAAGGGAAGGAGAACGAGAAAGAGGGAAAAGGAGAATAGGAGAAGGAGAAGAGAAGAGGAAGGGGAAGGGAAGGAGAACGAGAAAGAGGGAAAAGAGAGAAAGAGAAAGAGGAGGAGGAGGATAGAAGGGGGAAGGGGAAGGAGGGGTGTAAGAGAAGGAGAATAGGAGAAGGGGAAGAGAAGGGGAAGGAGAACGAGAAAGAGGGAAAAGAGAGAAAGAGAAAGAGGAGGAGGAGGATGGAAGGGAAAGGGGAAGGAGGGGAATAAAAGAAGGAGAAGAATAGGAGGAGAAGAGAAGGGGAAGGAGGAGGAGAGGGGGAATGAGAAAGAGAAGGGGAATGAGAAAGAAGGGTAAAGAGAAAGAAAGAGGAGGAGGAGGAGGAGAAGGGGAAGGAGAAAGAAGGTGTAGAAAGTTAGCACCCACCCCTCTCCTAGAAGAATGAAATATTTTAGGAAATATTAAAAAAAGGCAGAATATGGTATTTCCCTAAAAGAGAAAGATGCTCTTGGAAAGCAGCCCCCACCTTTCTTAACAGCCCCAGCAAGACTGGGCCAGCCTATCTACAAGACAAAAGACCTTCAGCTCCAGGGTGATGGGATTATCCTTCCGGGCAAAGCCATTCAGCCACAATAGAAACTGCACAACAAAGCCCCTTCATTGCATCAGCAAGCTTCAATCAAGCCTGGGACACCGACAGCCTACAAAGTTAGCTATGGCCCCTGCATAGCCCCCTGGGAGTCTGACAACAACTAATAGAATACATGCCCTTGCCACAGGAACAGGAAGCTCAAGGGCAAAGGCCCAAGAAAGGGTATAAATAACCCTCCATGTGGTCAGCTGCCCAGGAACTCAAACCCTTGTGGTTCAGCTTCCTCATTAAACCGTCTTTCCAATCAGCCTCCATGTTTCCAGTGCCTTTCTCCCAACTTGGAACTGAACCAGATGGATATTTCTTCCAACAAAGGAAAATAGGAGGAGGAGGGAGAGAACAAGGGAGAGGAGGAGGAGGAGGGAGAAGAAGGAAAAGGAAAAAGGAGGAAGAGGAAGAAGAAGGAAAGGAAGAGGAGAAGGAAAAGAGAAAGAAAAGGAATAGGAGGAGGAGAAGGAGGAGGAGAAAGAGAAGGAAATGGAGGATAGAAAGGAGGAGAAAGAAAAACGGACAAGAAGGAGAAAGGGAGAAATAGAAAGAGCTTCCCTACTCCCTCACTTTATTTTCATGGGAACTGGGGAGGCTTCTCAAATTTTAAGATGTCTTTAAAAACACTTTATAATTTTATAAAAGATCCAACAGAGGTGGGTTTCAGCAGGTTCTGACCAGTTCTGGCGAACTGGTAGCGGAAATTTTGAGTCGTTCAGAGAACCGATAGTTCAGGGTAGTTCAGGGCCTGGTGGCTCAGCAGACTGATAGCATTGTGATTAACACCAGCTGTCTGCAATTACTGCGAGTTCGAATGTCACCAGGCTCAAGGTTGACTCAGCCTTCCATCCTTTCTAAGGTAGGTAAACTGAGGACCCAGTTTGTGGGGGCAATAAGCTGACTTTGTATAAATATACAAAAGTATGAAGGCTATTGCTTAACGCACTGTAAGCCGCCCTGAGTCTCCAGAGAAGGGCGGCATATAAATCAAATTAAAAACAAAACAAACAAACAAACAAAAAAACCCTGGTAGTAAAAATTCTGACTGGCCCCACCCCATCTATTCTCTGCCATGCCTGCCATGCCCACCAAGCCACACCCACAGAACTGGTAGTAAAAAAAATTTGAAACCCGCCACTGAGACCCAAGAAGGAAAATTTTAAGTATGTGGGCAAAGGTGGCATTCAGCCGATTCGGACTGGTTTGGGTGAAGCGGTAGCGGTGACTGCGGGTGGGCCCACCTGGGTCCGCCCACCCACCCTGGTGTAATGCCGTCCTATGTAGCCACGTTTTTGAGGCCGGGCACATGCACGGAAGGCGTGTGAGCAAAGTGCATGCACGGAAGTCCGAGCACATGCAAGGAAGGCGCGTGTGCATGAAGCGAGCGTGCGCGTGTGTGGCGAACCGGTGGTAGGAATATGTGAAACTCATCGCTGTATGTGGAAGTAAACCAGGGGTGAAATCCAGCAGGTTCTGACAGGTTCTGTAGAACTAGTAGCGGAAATTTTGAGTAGTTCGGAGAACCGGCAAATACCACCTCTGGCTGGCCCCAGAGTGGGGTGGGAATGGAGATTTTGCAGTATCCTTCCCCTGCCAACCCACCAAGCCACGCCCACCAAGCCACACCACACCCACCAAGCCACGCCCACAGAACCGGTACTAAAAAAATTGGGATTTCACCACTGAAGTAAACATAGATTTATGTGATGTTGCAAAAGAAATACATGATGGAAAAGTAATTGAGCAAAGAGGAAGAAAATCAAGGAAGATGTGGTTGGATGGTACTGAGGAGAGCCCAAAAGGAGAGAGTGAATGAGGTTTTTTGCAATATGTGTAGATGTGATGGCAGCAATCACCGTTTGCAGAGGTGAAAAATGAAGACGACATATAGAGAATAGTAATGTAAACTAAAGATTTAGCTATATATTATTTCTTTGGCGTTAGCTCTTGTTTCTCTGATTTTTGGTTGGTTGCTATTTCTTACTCCATTTCTGCATTTGGTATTATTAGCCTATTCCCAAAGGTTTGAGATAACAGGGTGTTTTTTCTAAGTGCTGGTTCAGGCAGACCAAATTAATCTCTTTCAAGGGTTCCGGGAAATGCAAGGATTTGAACTTGGGACCCTCAAACTAGTCGATCTACCACTTAGCTGTAGTCTGGCCTATTAGCAAAGGAGGGAAGCCATGATAAGGGCTGTGAAGAATAACAGCCAAGCACAAAGAATGATTTAAACCAGGGGTCTCCAACCTTGGCAACTTTAAGACTTGTGGATTTCAACTCCCAGAATTCCTCAGCCAGCAAAGCTGAGGAACTCTGGGAGTTGAAGTCCACAAGTTGCCAAGGTTGGAGACCCCTGGTTTAAATCATTCTTGACAGCTTCAAATCCATATCTATGTGCTCAAATCTGAATGGATCAATTCGGTTTACCTCAATTAAAGCCACGTCTCATTTGTTGATTCATAAAGGAATGATTTTTTTAAAAAAATTTGAGTCGCTTTGCAAGGGAGGGAAACTGGCAACTTCCAAGTCATTAAAAGTGACGTGGAAGCACCCAATTTGTTTATTTGCTTTTCTTTGTATCCCACGTTTATTATTTTTACAAATAACTCAAGGCGGCGAACATATGCAACACACTTTCTTCTATTTTCTCCACAACAACCCTGTGAGGTGGGTTTGGGCTGAGACTGGCCCAAAGTCACCCAACTATCTTTCATGTCTAAGGTAGGACTAGAACTCACCATCCCCTGGTGATTGGCCCAAAGTTACCCAGCTGTCTTTCATGCCTAAGGTGGGACTAGAACTCACTATCTCTTGGTGATTGGCCCAAAGTTACCCAGCTGTCTTTCATGCCTAAGGAGGGACTAGAACTCACTATCTCTTGGTGATTGGTCTAAAGTTACCCAGCTGCCTTGCATGCCTAAGGCAGGACTAGAACTCACTGTCTCCTGGTGATTGACCCAAAGTCACCCAGCCAGCTTTCGTACTTCATCTTCTCCCGCTTTCTAGCCTGGTGCCTTCACCACTAGACCAAATGGGCTCTAGCTTCATTTAAATGTAAATATAACTTCATTTAAATGCTATTGTGTAAGAAAACCATTGTGAAATGCAATACTGAAGGGTGTGTGTGTGTGGGGGGGGGAACGGGACACAGAGCTGGATAATAAACTCTCAGATGATGTAAACAGATGGCAAATTAAATTAAACTGTGGTTTGTTGCTTTGCTTGCATAACCCAAAGGCAAAAAAGTAGGGAGGGGATAGACGATATATTAAAATTAGAAAAAAGACCGAAGAGCTGGAAAGTTAAAATTAAAATTAATGGTTTGTGAATTACCTAAACTACCCTGTTTCCCTGAAAATAAGACCCAACTGGAAAATAAGCCCTACCATGGGGTTTTTCAGGATGCTCGTAATACAAGACCTACCTCAAAAATAAGCCCCAGTTAAGATCGTCAGTAGACAGAGGCGTTTAGTACTGTATTTCCCCCAAAATAAGACCTAAGCGGAAAATAAGCCATAATGCGTCTTTTGGAGCAAAAATTAATATAAGACCTGGTCTTATTTTGGAGGAAACATGGTAAATGGTTTAGTCTACCATGTTTCCCCCGAAAATAAGACCCTGTCTTATATTTTTTTGAACCCTGAAATAAGCGCTTGGCCTTATTGCCATGCGCTCAAAAGTCCAATTGGGCTTATTATCAGGGGATGTCTTATTTTGGGGGAAAACAGGGCAGCAACTAGTTGGTTAAGGCAGACTAGAAAACAGGAGGCTGCAGTTGGGTGACTTTGGGCCAATCACCAGGAGAAGGTGAGTTCTAGTCCCGTTTTAGGCATGAAAGCCAGCTGGGTGACTTTGGGCCAGTCCCTATCTCTCAGCCCAACCCATACCTCACAGGGTTGTTGTTGTGGGGAAAATAGGAAGAAGAACGTGTGTTGCTTATGTTCACTGCCTTGAGTTATTTGTAAAAATAATAAAAGAGGTATATAAATAAAAACAAATAAACAAACTGGGTGCATTCACATTTTAAAGACTCAACTTGATTTTTAAATCTGTTCATAGCTTATTGAATCAACGAACGAGTGAAGCTTCAGTTCAGATAAACCAAATTATTCAGATTTGAGGGCATGGAAGTGGATCTAATGCTGTCTAATAATGTTAAAAATTATTTGTGTTTGGTTGTTATTCTGGAGTCATTCCTCCCTCCCATTTCCTTCCTTCCTTCCTTCCTTCCTTCCTTCCTTCCTTCCCTCCCTCCCTCCCTCCCTCCCTCCCTCCCTCCCTCCCTCACTCCTTCCTTCCTTCCTTCCTTCCTTCCATCCCTCCCTCCTTCCTATTCCTTCCTTCCCTTCCCTCCCCCTCTGTTCCTTCCTTCTCTTCCTCCCTCCTATTCCTTCCTTCTTTCTCTCTCTCCCCTCCCTCTTTTCCTTCCTTTCTTCCTTCTCTCCTATTCCTTCCTTCCTTTCCTCCTACCCCTATTTCTTCCATCCTTCCCCTCCCTCCCGCTCCGTTCCTTCCTTTTCTCCCTCCCTCTTATTTCTTCCTTCTTTCTCTTCCTCCCTCCTATTCCTTCCTTCCTTCTTTCTCTCCTTCCCCTCCCTCCTATTCCTCCCTTCCTTTCCCCCTCCCCCTCCTATTCCTTCCGTCCTTCCCCTCCCTCCCACTCCATTCCTTCCTTTTCTCCCTCCCTCCCTCCCTCCTATTCCTTCCTTCCTTCCTTCCTTCCTTCCTTCCTTCCTTCCTTCCTTCCTTCCTTCCTTCCTTCCTTCCTTGATTTTTTTGAATTCCTCCTGCAAATACCTTAAATAGGATTTGGAGAAGACAATTTGTCACTCAGCTTTAAAAAATGGAGCTGTCTTGTTTGCTGCCTTCTTTAATGGCTATTTGTGCTGCTTGTTTGAGTCTATGTTGCCCACATTGAAGAGAGAAGGGACAGTATAAAACAATAAAGCAATATTTTTGAAAAGTGCACTGGGTTTTGATAGAACTCTAATTGCCTGCTGGCGTACACAGGTAAGTGGCATCTGGCTTAGATCTCTGCACATTTCAAAGAAGGCATCCCGGGTGGCAGTCTGCCCTCTTAGTTGATACCTCTGAAATACACAATTCTGATCATAAAACTACACTGTGTTGTTGTCGTCCTCCCCCGCTCCCACGATACAACCTTGTCACCAGTTCTCAAGGATTTCATTTCTTCCTCCTCTTCAACCATTATATGAAGTTTTTCCACAAACATGAGAATTTAGAGATACATCTATGTGCAGACTCTGGACATGATCCAATAACAGTCTTCCAATATTTGAGGGGCTGCCCCAGAGGTGGGTTTCGGCAGGTTCTGAACCAGTTCTGGAGAACCGATAGCAGAAATTTTGAGTAGTTCGGAGAACCGGTAGTAAAAATTCTGACTGGCCCCGCCCCCATCTATTCTCTGCCTCCCGAGTCCCAGCTGATTGGGAGGAAATGGGGATTTTGCAGTATCCTTCTCCCGGAGTGGGGAGGGAATGGAGATTTTACAATATCCTTCCCTTGCCCCGCCCACCAAGCCATGCCATGTCCACCAAGCCACACCCACAGAACCGGTAGTAAAAAATTTTGAAGCCCACCACTGGGCTGCCCCAAAGAAGAGCGGGGGGGGGGTGTCAGTCTGTTCTCCAAATCACCTAAAGGCAGGACAAGAATTTAACAGTAACAGAGTTGGAAGGGACCTTGGAGGTCAACTAGTCCAACCCCTACTCACGCAGGAGACCTGTACTAGGGATTCGAACTGCCGAACATTCTGATCGACAAGCTCAGTGTCCCTTCCAACTCTGTTATCCTTCGGGCTTGCCCTTTTCTTATTTTTAAAAAATTATTTCCGTTTCAATTTAACTTGGGGAAATTGTAAGGGACATTTGGGGTGTTGTAGGCCATAGCATGGAGTAGGGGGTGTCTGTCAGGCAATAAGCAAATTCTTAACTGGCTTTGATCCAGAAAAATAGCCTTTTCGTTTCCTGCTGTCAATGATCCACAAAATTTACAAATTATACAACACCAAATTTAAGTCAAAACGGGTAAGATAACATGCCAACATGACAAGGAGTCTCTATAATAAAAGTGTAGCGCCAAGCTACTGTAATGATATATATTAATTTTGCTCAGCGAAATTAAGTCTAGAATATTGCAATCTATGAAATAAAAACATACTCTCAATTTCAGAGGTGATCTAGAGGTGATTCAGCCATTGATGTAGCCCCCTATTTATTAAATTCCAACCATGAATGTATTAATTGTTTATGTACAGGCTCCAGACATCAAGAAGATGAGTTGTGAGAGCCAAGGACACTTCTGCAGATGTTTGCCAAACCCAAAGACTTTTTCTCATAACAATACAATGACACTCAATTGGACAATGTGACCTGTATTAATAGGGAAAGTATTCTATACTTTAATTATGTGGGTTTGCTCGGGAATTAGCTAGAGCTGGTTTTGTCCTAATCAGTGCCGAAATGTTCCTGTCAGCACTTCAAGCTGCATTTACTCTAGTGCTGACATAAGAAGGAGAAGTGGAGGCGTCTGGAAAGGGACGTTTGACTTTTCACCTACTTATTTTCCCTGGAGATAATATCCCCTAGGAGATGGACGGGAGGGGGGGAAATTCCTTTGAGCTGGAGCAGTAGATTAGGAGTAGAGTGACTTGGAAGATGGTCAATGAGTGCAGAGGAGTGGGGAAAGGAAAAGGAGGGTTTTGGGTCAGGAAGTCAGTGTTGGCTACGATGGAGTCGGCGTTAGAATGTCGTGCTTAATAAATGCTTTCATCAAAGACTTTGTTTGAAATGCAATTTATTTGAGATGATCTCGAAACCTGACAGTTCCTCTGTAAAATATTCATCTTGATTACAGAGAGTCTACCCAATAATGATAAGTGCAGTTTATCCCATCTTTGTAAGACCTGTTTAATATCCCTCCAAAGAGGAACATAATTGTTTTGAAACAGTTTTATATTTGTCAACATAACCCCTAAATATTTCACCTTTTTCTCAACCCTAAAACCCGACTTTTTGTTCAATATATCACTATCCTGAGAAGACATATTCTTGATCAGCGTTGTTATTTTCTGTTTATTTATTTTGAAACCTGCCAAGGCCCCAAACTCATTCCATTCCCTCATCAAATATTCAATATTGTTCTTTTGGGGTCCTGTAAAGATATAACTAGATTGTCAGCAAATGCCCTCCATTTATAAACTTATTTCTTAATATTTATACCCCATATTTTATCATCTTGTCTGATATCTCCATTCAGAACTTCCAACATCAAAAAAAAATTTTTTTTTTAATTTGATTTATATGCCGCCCTTCTCCGAAGACTCAGGGCGGCTTACAATGTGCTCAGCAATAGCCTTCATCCTTTTGTATATTTATACAAAGTCAGCTTATTGCCCCCACAAACTGGGTCCTCATTTCACCTACCTTAGAAAGGATGGAAGGCTGAGTCAACCTTGAGCCTTGGCGAGATTCGAACCTGCAGTAATTGCAGGCAGCTGGTCTTAATAAGCTTAATAACAGGGTGCCTTAAACCCCTGTACTACCAAGGCTCTTCAAAATAAAACAATAGAGGGGACAAGGTTCCTACTACAATAAACTGGATGGTTGACTGTGTAACCCAGGGGTGTCAAACTCAAGGCCCAGCGGCCGGATCCGGCCCGCAGGGTGCTTAGATCTGGCCTGTGGGGCCGCACTGGAAACAGCAAAGGACTGGCCTGCGATGCCTCTCCCAGCAAAAATGGAGCACATGAGGGCCACACGGAGTTCCGTTTTTGCTGGCTGTGGGAGTGGCTTGCAGCCGAAAACGGGACCCAGGGTGACACACGCAGCCCACCCGAGCTCTGTTTTTGCGGGCAGAGGGCTGCAGGAGGCTGTTGCAGCCGAAAACGGAGACCGGGAGACCGTTTTCATTGGCAGAGCCCTTGGACCACCTTGACATGAGTGACGTCAAGCTGGCCACACCCACACTGCCCATGCCCACCCCAGCCCCCGAAGTCAAACACAACCCTGATGCGACCCTCAATGAAATCAAGTTTGACACTCCTGGTGTAACCTGCCTTCATCTGTTTCCAGGGGTGGGCTTCAAAAATTTCAGCAATGGGTTCTCTGCCCAGTTGTTGGGTGGGCGTGGCCATGGTGGGCAGGGCCTATTCGGAGTGCACCATGGTGCGGGGGGGGGATGCGTTTTCACCTTCCCCAGGCTCCAGAGGCTTTCCTTGAGCCTCTGAAGGGTGAAAACCGACTCCTCCGGGCTCCGAAGGCCCTCCGGAGGCCGGAAAGGGGCCATTTTCGGCCTTCCGGGAGGCCTGTTTTTCCCCTTCCCTGATCCTCCGCATGGGCCCTGCACTTACTTCGCATCCAAAATGGGCTGCGTTTAGACTCCTGGGAGGGGCGGAGTGGGGTGGACAAGGCCAGCCAGGGGTTGGATTTGGAGGTTCTCCGAACTGGCCATAACGTTAGCTACGGGTTCTCCCAAACCCGGGTGAACCAGTAGCAGCCCACCCTTGTCTGTTTCTCTCCGCCAACCTCCTGTTGGGACCTAGGCTTACTGAGTCATTACAAGACACAATTAATCCCAAATAAACCTATTTTATTGTAACAGCTGAGAATTATATTCATTCCCAGCTGAGTCCTAATTAGTTGCAAAACAAGTCCTTCGGAAGAAGTCCTTCGGGATAATCACCAACCTTTATCTTCTTTGACACCTTACTTGGCAAAGCCCCATGAAGTTCAAATACAAACAAGAGATGCCGAATGGAAACAGAGTTAGCAACGTTGCTTTCCTGCAAAAAGGCCCAAGTGCCTTTGTTTCTCTTTTAAGCCTTATGGGAGGAGTCAATCATCTCCTGGCCTTACTCCCGAGTCGTCCCTTTTGCTTTAGCTGCTCTTGCCTTCTGGCAGCTCTGCGCATGCGTGCACTAGGAACAGGCTCCTCCTGTTCCTTTGCCTCTTTGCTGTCTGACTCTAGGGGCTACGGAGTCCGCGCATCACTCCCAGATGGCCCTGGCCCCATCTCTGCCTCCGACGCAGAGCCTTGTCCAGACCTTCCCCAGACTCCAGGACTGGCCCATGTTCCTCCCCAGCCTCCTCACTGTCCAATTCCACGGCCAGCTCCGCAGGCTGCTGGCGGACCACAACACCTCCACCGGCAAGGAAGATGAGACACGTCTTCCAGTCTACTCCCTCTTCTGAAAAGGAAAGGAAACTTGAATTAACGAGCAAGACTAATTAGATTGTGGGAATTTGCCAAATCTGCTTATTCTCCACACTGGCTGCACCTGGTGGTATTCATATCTCTACCTCATATTGGCTTAAAGAATATTCTCTCTGCCCCCAGAAAGCAGAATGAAGACAGATTTGGCTTTCTTCAAAGCCAGAGAAGAAATTCGTATTTATCTATCCATTGACTCACCACATTTAATCATACAGGTGGGGCTGCAGGTGGTATTAACCAAAAAAATGAATTGCTTTTTCAGATCCGCTTTCACAGTTTCGACTCGGATTTGATATTAGGCCATTCTGGAAGGCAAGGAAAATGCTTTTATCTGGTTATGTCTCCCCCCCAAAGCATCAAGTAGCCAAATTCATTTATATCTACTGAATCCAGCCCCGGGGTGTTCGTTGCCAGCTGTGGAGTCAGTCCTCCAAAACTGGTTAATTTGTGCAAACCTGATACTTCCTTCCAAGTAGATAAATGAGCCATTTTGAGGGGCTGCTTCTCATCCCAAAAGCTGCTTCAGTTCTGAATTAATGGTGGAGGAGGGAAGGATTTATATTCCTTGCTAGTCATCCGGTCGTTAGCACTCTTTCTGAGGGGCGTTGAGGCCTCTTGGAAGTTCATACTATACCAGTGACCCTGACGGCACAGAAAAAACTTCCAAGCATCCTCAACGACTCTCAGAAAGAGTGCTAACGACCGGATGACTTGCAAGGAATTCAAGTCCTTCCATTCTCTCTCTCTCTCTCTCTCTCTTTTTTTTTTTGGAATCAAGTTTAATTGATTCCCCCACACCACATTCGCCCGCATATTTTATGAAAAGGGTATTGGCCGTATCATATCTTATACAACTTTTCATATCCAAATACATTTTACTTAGTTACAATTTCTGCCAAAATCTTCTTTTTCCATGTTTTTTTTAATCATACCTTAATATTTCTATGCATATTTATATAAACAACATCTTCATTCGCCTTCAAGTTCTAATTACTCTATTTTTACTCATATTTATTCTCTTTTATTTTTTATTAATTCACTCTTTATCCTAATACATTTACACATGTTCAGGGTTGCCTTTCTTCCATTTCATCTTTTTTTATTGTACAGCAATCTTTCTTCTCATTGTCTTCCGTCTCCCTCCCTTCTTTTATCCTTCCTACTTTCTTCTTTCCTCCTCTCCTACTCCTTCTCTACTTCCCCTTCCTTTCTCCCCCTCCTCCTCTCTTTCTCCCTATCTAACCTTCTCTCCTACTCTTAATTCCCCTCCCTCCCTCCCGCCCCTCTTCCCTTTCTTCCATTCTTCTCCTTTTCCCTTCCTTCCACCCTTCTATTCCTTCTTTCGTCTCTCTCTATTGCTGTATTCATTTTCAATTTACTATTTTCCACTATGGTGTCCAGCAGGCAACCCTAACTTTTCCTCCATTTATTAAATATATTTCAGAAAATTCCCCTCATCTTTTTAATTATTCACAATGTATTTCAATTTATTCCATTTTTACCTTCAAACCTTTGCTAAATTAGTCTTCCAACCCTTAATCTATTTTACCTTTAACAATATATTTCTTCTATTTTACTGTAAGAATTGAACAATTGTAACATCATAAAATTAATTATTTTGATGATGGATTGGGGTTTAATATAGAATAGAAGGGAAATTGGAATTTGGTTAAAATTAGAGATGAAAATGAAGGGTAAAATTGGTAAAAAAAATAGATGAAAATGAACACTATGGCAGAAAGTATAGAAATGGTAATCTTACTTGTAAAAATTAAAAATTGTTTAAATTTGTTAACCGGCCAAATACTCTGATCAGCAAAAATATATTGCATGTTTTGTGTGTATGTGTAAAAAATAAAGAAAAACTTTTTACAAAAAACAAAACAAAACAATATATTTCTTCTATTTTACTTCTTACTTATATTTCATTCCAAAAAACCTCCAAGTGGCCTCAACGACTCTCAGAAAGAGTGCTAACGACCAGATGACTGCAAGGAATTCAAGCCCTTCCATTCTCCGTCATTCAGTGAGAACTGGAGAAGCTTCTTGGATGAGAAGCGAAATATCTTCAAAGGACAACAAGAAAGTCCAGTTGACTTTTGAAAAAGCACCTTTGGGGATATTGGTATCTGATACCAATGGCCTTAATGGTCCATTGACAAAGGTGGGGGGGGGGCTGAGTTTCTGCCTCCCTTTTAGGGGAAATATTCTGCCCTTTTAATATTTCCTAAAATAGTTCATTTTCCTATGAGAGGGGTGGGTGCTAACTTCCTACAGGTCCCTATTACGGTGGTTGGAATTAATAATTTAGATGAAAGACATTACAATAGACACTATATGGAATACAAATATAAAGTCACTCGGGTGGGTTTTTTTATATATGAAGACATCTACTATTGATGGGGGCAGATGGTAATTGAAGATACCGAACATACTGTTGGAATTAGGATGTGATGTTACCCTAACATGGGTGATGGAGTTAACAATCAATCAATCAATCAATCAATCAATCAATCAATCAATCAATCAGGGCAGTATCTTTCTATTCCTCTTGGTGCTTCATCCCTCTTCTGCCCACTTTGCTAACTTCCTCTGCAGCGGTGGGCTTCGCATAATTTAACAACCGGTTCGCCCAGCACCGAAAATGTGAGTGTGTGCGACTTGCACACATGCGTGCGGCTCAGGGGTGGGTTCTACTTACCTTTACTACCAGTTCGCATTGGGAGCGTGCGTGCGTGCTTGCTTTGCGCACACGCGCTCTTGCGTGTCTGCACATGCGCAGAACCTTCTGCACATGTGCAGATCACCCATGATGATGTTGTGGCGGGTGGGTGGAGCCTCCTGCCAGTTTTACTACCAGTTCTATAGAACCGGACCGAACCAGGAGCAATCCGCCACTGGTGCGGCTTAGAAAATGTGGCTAAATAAAACGGCATAGTGCCAGGGCGGAGGGGGTGTGCGGGGGTGCGGGGGTGGCCACCCCACCCGCAGGTTGCTATTATTGGTTCACCCGAACCAGTCTGAACCGGCTGAATCTTCTGTGCTCTCTTAGCTGCCGCGTGTCCTCTGGAGATCCTAGAATCCTGCTAGAAGCTCTGTTCTCTTTTCTGATCCAGGCAACAGCAGCTGGTGTGTTGGGTTCCTTTGCCAACACAACATCCTGGCAAGCTTCTCTTTCTCACTGTGCTCGGGGGAAGCCCTGCCAAGCAGGAGGTGGGGGAGGTGGGGGGGAGCCTGAAAGCAGAGAGCCAGGGAACATGTGGATGGGCAGATGGGCAAGATGCTAGGCCATATGGAGGAATGCAGCGAGCAGGACTGAGAGCTATTCTGGGACTGAGATGGCCCTGCAGCTGTCCGCCTGCTGCAGGCGGTGGGCCCCAATCCAGAAAATGGAGAATTGGGGTGGGTGGGCCCTCCTGGCTTCTGAGGCCGTCCATTTGAAATCCACACAAAGAACTTAAATATAACCCGTTTAAGGAGCCTGGCGTTATTTAAAGTGGGCAGGGAAAACAGGATGATTAATGGCTTCCACGCCATCGATAGCCTCCATTTGTTGTTTTTAATGCAAATATGTCTGTGTGATTAAGGATAGAAGGTGTGAATGGGGGTTCTGGGAAAGAGGAAAGGAAGGAAGGAAGGAAGGAAGGAAGGAAGGAAGGAAGGAAGGAAGGAAGGAAAAGAAAGAAAGAAAAAAAGAAAGAAAGAAAGAAAGAAAGAGGGAGGGAGGAAGAAAGGAAGGAAGGAGGAAGGAAGAAAGAAAGAAAGAGAGAAAGAAAGAGAGAGAGAGAGAGAAAGAAAGAAAGAAAGAAAGAAAGAAAGAAAGAAAGAAAGAAAGAAAGAAAGAAAGAAAGAAAGAAATCCATAAAAGCTTCTGCTACTGGCTGGAATTTGGTGGGTGCTCAAAACCTTTAATTTTCATACAGTTGGAGTGATGGAAGGGATCCCAGGGATCTAATGCAGGGATCTTCCTCAACTGACTGAGGAATTTTGGGAACTGAAGTTGCCAAGTCTGGAGAGCCCTGATCTGGTCCTTTCAGCTGTTCAGTGAGTTAAGGTTTCCTTGGCAGGGATCAGTCTGGCTGAAATGCCACTTCCACCCAAAGCAGATCCTGCTAGATCTTTTTTTTCCACTTAAATCCCTTTACTCCAAGCTTGAATTTAATTTAATTTAATTTAATTTAATTTAATTTAATTTAATTTAATTTAATTTAATTTAATTTAATTTAATTATTTAATTTAATTATTTAATTTAATTTAATTTAATTTAATTTAATTTAATTTAATTTAATTTAATTTAATTTAATTTAATTTAATTTAATTTAATTTAATTTAAATTTATTTTATTTTATTATTTTATTTTATTTTATTTTATTTTTTTATTTTATTATTTTACTTTACTTTACTTTACTTTACTTTTTTATTTTATTTTATTTTATTTTATTTTATTTTATTTTATTTTATTTTATTTTATTTTATTTTATTTTATTTTATTTTTTTATTATTAATTTGTATCCCGCCTTTATTATTTTTACAAATAACTTAAGGTTGTGAACATATCCAAAACACCTTCCTCCTCCTATTTTCCCCACAACAACAACTGTGGGGGGTTGGGCTGAGAGAGATTGACTAGCCCAAAGTCACCCAGCTGGCTTCCATAGCTAAGGCATGATTAGAACTCAATGTCTCCCGCTTTCTAACCTGCTGCCTTAACCACAGGAATCATACAGTTGGATTGTCCCTTGAGGCAGTGGTGAAATTCAAATTTTTTTTACTACCGGTTCTGTGGGCGTGGCTTGGTGGGTGAGGTGTGGCTTGGTGAGTGTGGCAGGGGAAGGATACTGCAAAATCCCCATTCCCTCCCCATTCCTGGGGGAAGGATATTGCAAAATCTCCATTCCCAGCCCACTCTGGGGCCAGCCAGAGGTGGCATTTGCCGGTTCTCCAAACTAATCAAAATTTCTACTACTGGTTCTCCGAACTACTCAAAATTTCCGCTACCGGTTCTCCAAACTACTCAAAATTTCTACTACCGGTTCTCCGAACTACTCAAAATTTCTACTACCGGTTCTTCGAACTACTCAAAATTTCTACTACCGGTTCTCCGCAAAATTTCTGCTACCGGTTCTCCGAACTACTCAAAATTTCTGCTACCGGTTCTCCGAACTACTCAAAATTTCTGCTACCGGTTCTTCGAACTACTCAAAATTTCTGTTACTGGTTCTCCGAACTACTCAAAATTTCTGTTACTGGTTCTCCGAACTACTCAAAATTTCTGCTACCGGTTCTCCGAACTACTCAAAATTTCTGCTACGGGTTCTCCAGAACCTGTCAGAACCTGCTGGATTTCACCCCTGCCTTGAGGTTACATAGTCCAACCCCCAGCTAAGTACCTACCAATTTTAGCTTAGTTCTTACTGTTAGGAAATTTCTCCTTCCTTCCAATTTGCTTCTCTCCTTGATTAGTTTCCATCCATTGTTTCTTATTCTATGAGCCACGGTGGCACAGTGGTTAGAGTGCAGTACCGCAGGCTACTTCTGCTGCCTGCCGGCTGCCTGCAATTTGACAGTTCAAATCCCACCAGGCTCAAGGTTGACTCAGCCTTCCGTCATTCCAAGGCGGGTAAAATGAGGACCCAGATTATTGGGGGCAAGAGGCTGACTCGGTAAACTGCTTAGAGAGAGCTGTAAAACACAGTGAAGCGGTATATAAATCTAAGTGCTATTGCTATTCTTCAAATCCTGCAGACTTTCTGACTTGGCCTGTCCAGAATGGAGACAGTAAAGACACTTTGTAAATTACGAAGGCAAAAAGCCCTCCTCCCACCCCCCAAAATGCTGCTCCTGGGCCTTTGTTCCTTTCAATCTCTCCTGCATGAGCAGGGGGTTGGACTAGATGACCTGTAAGGTTCCTTTCAACTTTGTTACTGTTAAATCCTTTTTCAAGAATCAGTTTTTCTGTTTCCACGCTGGTTCCCAAATCAGAGTGCCTTTTCTCCTGCTGATTTCCTGTTTCAGACCCACTTCCCACACCAAAAAAAACCCAAACAAACAAAAAAAAAAAAAACCCAAGGAAAAGCGACAGAAAAATGGTTTTTTTTTTTTAAAAAAAAATATTTCCCCTTGACTTGTTTTTGCCTTCTGTTAGGAATGCTATGCTTTTTTATTTTATTTTCAATATTCACCCAGTAAATTCACCGGCTTGTGGAGATGCAAAGATCCAAGGCAACGGACGCCATTGCTCTGTTCCCCATGAATAAAGTAAATAAACTGGAATTTGTCACCGGTTTTGTCTCTGCGTCCCTGCCGACACAGGTGGGAGTCCTGGGTGCCCACTGAAAATACCCTACGGCTTTCAAAGTATTTTGTTTTGGCATTTTGTTTTCAAATCAAGGCTTGCCTGGTCAAGGGGGGATTATGGTTCAGCGCAGCGTTGAATCAAAGGAAATGGCCAAAAGACGGTAGACAAAACACGGCTGGAAATCCCAGGAGACCAAGCTGTGCCCTGGAATTTATTCAGTTAGATGGAAAAGAATAAAGGAGAACGCTTGGCAGAACATGTTTTGATGCTCATTTGGGGATTAAGGGATAACCAGGGGATTTGCACAAATTTTCTTTCTCTTTCTTTCTTTCTTTCTTTCTTTCTTTCTTTCTTTCTTTCTTTCTTTCTTTCTCTTTCTTTCTTTTCTTTCCCTTTCTCCTTCTCTTACTTTCTTTCTCTTTCTTTTTCTGTCTTTCCTCGCTCCCGCCTTCCTTTTTCTTTCTCTCTCTCTTTCTCTCTTTTCTTTCCTTCCTTCCTTCCTTTTTCCTTTCTCCTTTCTCTCTCTCTCTTTCATTTCCTTCCTCCCTTTTTACTTTCTTTCTCTTTCTTTCTTTTTTCCTTCCTTCTTCCCTCTTTCTTTCTTTTTTCTTTCTTTCTTTCTCTTTCTTTCCTCCCTCCCTCCCTTTTTTCTTTCTCTTTCTTTCTCTCTTTCTCTTTCCTTCCTTCCCTCCTTCCTTCCTTTTTCCTTTCTCTCTCTTTCATTTATTTCCTTCCTCCATTTTTTCTTTTTCTTTTTCTTTCTTTTTTCCTTCCTTCCTTCTTCCCTCCCTCCCTCCTTTCTCTTTCTTTTTAGAATAGAATAGAATAGAATAACAGAGTGGGAAGGGACCTTAGAGGTCTTCTAGTCCAACCCCCTGCTTAGGCAGGAAACCCTATAAACCACTTCAGACAAATGGTTATCTAATCTCTTCTTAAAAACTTCCAGTGTTGGGGCATTCGCAACTTCTGGTGGCAAGTTGTTCCACTGATTAATTGTTCTCACTGTCAGGAAATTTCTCCTTAGTACTAAGTTGCTTCTCTCCTTGATTAGTTTCCACCCATTGCTTCTTGGCCTGCCTTTGTGTGCTTTGGAGAATAGTTTGACTCCCTCTTCTTTGTGGCAACCCCTGAGATATTCGAAGACTGCTATCATGTCTCATCTAGTCCTTCTCTTCATCAAGCTAGACATTCCCAGTTCCTGCAATCTTTCTTCATATGTTTTAGCCTCCAGTCCCCTAATCATCTTTGTTGCTCTTCTCTGCACTCTTTCTAGAGTCTCCACATCTTTTCTACAATGTGGCAATATTTTTTTTCCTTTTCTTTTCTTTTCTTTTCTTTTCTTTTCTTTTTTCTTTTTTCTTTTTTCTTTCTCTCTCTCTCCTTCCTTCCTTCCTTCCTTCCTTCCTTCCTTCCTTCCTTCCTTCCTTTCTTCCTTCCTTCCTTCTTTATTTGTATCCTGTCATTATTTTTTACAAATAACTCAATGTGCCAAACATATCCAAGGCACTTTCCTCCCCCAATTTTTCCTGCCACAACAACCCTGGTAGGCGGGTTGGACTGAATTGAGAGTGACTGGCTCAAGGTCAGCCAGCCAGCTGCCTTTCGTGCCTAAGACAGGACTAGAACTGATTAGTTTCCATCCGTTGCTTCTTCTCCTGCCTTCAGGTGGTTTGGAGAATAGACTGAAACCCCCCCCCCCCTCTTCTTTGTGGCAGCCCCTCAAATATTTTAGGCTTATTTAGTTTCCTCTCGAAAACAGGTGGACAATTGCAGGGGGAACTGAAATTGTACTCCAGAAAATTTAGCGTTTTGACTCCGAGAAAGAGGTTAGGAGGCTCAGTGCAGCCCACTTAGAGGGGGGAATAAAAGTCAGCAGTCAGACAAGGCTGTGACAGTGGCAGAAGAGGGAATTAATTTAATTTTAGACAGTCGCAGCCAACTGACACAGGCAGGCCTGGTGCTGTGGACTTCACTTTGTCCATCTCTGGGTGAAAGGTTTTCCAAAAACAGATGGTTCGGTTGAGCAACTCTGCAGCGTTGGTGGGGGAATGAAATACTCGGAAGAGCAGAATGAGTAGATTTCACAGGCTTCTTGCATGGCCAAGGACACTTTAGCTGAGGATCAGGAGGCTGGTTTAAGATAGGGATAGACCTAAATGGAAAAGAAAAAGGGGAGGAGGAGAGGGAGGAGGAGGAGGAAGAAGAAGAATGGAAGGGAAAGGAGAAGGAGAAGGATGGAAGAGGAAGAAGAAGAAGGAGGAGGAGGAGGAGGGGGAAGGGAAGGAAAGGGAGAAGGAGAAGGATGGAAGAGGAAGAAGAAGAAGGGAAGGGAAGGGAAGGGAAAGGAGAAGGAGAAGGAGAAGGATGGAAGAGGAAGAAGAAGAAGAAGAAGAAGAAGAAGAAGAAGAAGAAGAAGAAGAAGAAGAAGAAGAAGAAGAAGAAGAAGAAGAAGAAGAAGAAGAAGAAGAGAAGGGAAAGGAAGGGAAGGGAAGGGAAATGAGAAGGATGGAATAGGAAGAGGAAGAGGAAGAAGTGGAGGAGGAGGAAGAAGAAGAAGGAGGAGGGAAGGGAAAAGAGAAGGAGAAGGATAGAAGAGGAGGAGGAAGGAGGAGGAGGGGAAGAAGAAGAAGAAGAAAGGCAGGCATGAACAATCTGCAAAGACTTCTTGCATCTGAATGTGGCTACAGAAATTCGGCAAAATAAATTATTAGAAAAATTATTAAAGACATGGAACAAACATAATAATCTTTCCTTTCTTCCTCCCTCCCTCCCTCCCTCTTTCTTTCTTTCTTCCTTCCTTCCTTTCTTTCTTTCTTTCTTTTTTCTTTCTTTCCTAGTTTTCTACGGCCACCCAACTCTGCAACGTGACTCTGGGTGGCATACAACCAAATAAGAAGCCAAGAAAAATCTCAAGTAATACATGGGCATGTGTACAATATAAACACACTTGTGTTTATACTATATATACATTTTTTTTCCTCTTCTGTTTAATTATGTTTGATTCTCAGGGACTGCCTGGACCAGAGCCTGCCATTTTCTTGGCAAAGTTTTTTCAGAAGTGATTTGCCATTGGCCTCCTTCTTAAGGTTGAGAGAAAGTGACTGGTCCAAGACTGGCTTTATGCCAAAGCAAGGCGAGATTAGAACTCCCAATCTCCTGGTTTCTAGCCTGGTGCCTTCACCACTGCACCAAACTATCTCTCTTATATATGTGGACAATAAAAGTGACTAAAAGAAGACTTTGGCCCCAAACCACCTCAGGAAGAGGCACTCTTAGCAACTTTCCGAAAGATGAGCAGCAGGCCTGCGAATTTAACCCCGCTAGTGTTTGTCTCAACTCTGCCTGCTTATAATACAAATATTGCATTTATATCTCCACCTTCCCTTTGAGACTGAAAGTATCGTATATGGCAAGTGTCTCCAAACAACTTTAAGATTTGTGAACTTCAACTCCCAGAATTCCTCAGTCATGGGAGTTGAAGTCCACAAGTCTTAAAGTTGCCAAGGTTGGAGACCCCTGATATACGGGAAATATTTCACATTGAACCCTCACAATGAGGGATGGGTTGGACTCGAGAGGGAGAGGCTGGCCCAGAAGTAGCCAACAAACTTGCGTGGCTGGATTAGAACCCAAGTCTGCCATTGGATTCAAATCTTACCTCAACGTTGGCAGAAAAATCTGGTCTGGATGCAAGCCAGGAGAAAGGCACTGGAAATAAAATGGAGGCAGGCTGCAGGAAAGGAAGCAGGGGTGAAATCCAGCAGGTTCTGACAGGTTCTGGAGAACTCATAGCGGAAATTTTGAGTAGTTCGGAGAACTGGCAAATGCCACCTCTGGCTGGCCCCAGAGTGGGGTGGGAATGGAGGTTTTGCAATATCCTTCTCCCAGGAGTTGGGAGGGAATGGAGATTTTGCAGTATCCTTCCCCTGGAGTGGGGTGGGAATGGAGATTTTGCAGTATTCTTCCCCTGCCATGCCCACCAAGCCACACCACACCACGCCCACCAAGCCATGCCCACAGAACCGGTAGTAAAAAAAATTGGATTTCATCACTGAATGGAAGTCTCTGTTTATTTGGTAGCCGTAAACTAGGGACAGCAGCGTATTTCTGGGGTGGCTGACAAAATGAGGGTTGAGATAGGTGAGCTTTTATACATTCTTTGGGGCTTTCTAAGAGTAACAGAGTTGGGAGGGACCTTGGAGGTCATCTAGTCCAACTCCCTGCTCACGCAGGAGACCTGGACTAGGGATTCAAATCACCAAACTGCTGACCTTTCTGATCAACAAGCTCAGTGTCTTAGCCACTGAGCCACTGAGTCAGGTGATTTTGTAATAGAGATGCCTGTTCCTGTGCAAGAATATGTCCTTCAATATTTTAATGGCTGTTGCCGGATTCCTATGGGGTCATGTACAGGTCATGACTGGCTCTACAGGCAAAAGGGAAAATGGCCCAGGGTGGATAAAAATCAATGATTTTTTTTAAAAAATAAAAAAAATCAGATTTTTTAAATTTAAATCAGATTTTTTTTTATTTAAATCAGATTTTTTTGATTTTTATCAAATTTATTTTAATAAAAAACTTTTGGGGTAAAAATCTATCGTAAGATAGTTTTCTATTTAAGATACATAAATAATTTAGTTTATTCAGCATGAAATGGAGCTTAGTTATGTAGCATGAGGCTGTATATTCTGCAACACTGGGACTATCGGTGAGTCAACAGTGGGTCAAAGGAGTAGCAGAAATGACAGTTGCTCTTTGAAAATTATGATTTAAATCGAGTTGATTTAAATCAAGCCTTTTTACTAATGATTTAAATTGTGATTTAAATCAACTCGATTTAAATCAAATCCACCCTGGAAAATGCAAACCCTAGGTGTTTTGTTTGAGCTAATCTTGTCAGCTTTGGCTCCTTGCCTCTTATGTTGCTTATTTGGAGTTTCTGGCTGCTCTTTGCTTATGAATAGAATGGCCCAGTCTTTCTGAATGGATACAAAATCTCCATTCCTAAAGAGTGACCTCTTCATGCTTCAGCTTGAGGTTAGTCTTTTTTAATATTAAGAATAATCTTATTCTTAATATTAAGAAGTGGGAGTGGGGGGGGAACCTTCTTACATTAATCACAGAAGCTCATTGGCTATCTCTGGCCCAGCTCCTCCCTCTCAATCCATCCCGTTCCTCTTTGTAAGAACATCTATAACTTCAAACAGTCCCTAAACAAAGGTTGTAAGTCGAGGAATGCAGTTTGTATGTTTGCCTGATGCTATCGTGGCTTGTATGATGTCATCATGGCTTCCACCGAGAACTGAGAACGATGGTAATAACTATCAGAGTTGTCGGAGGTGGCTAATTAGGAGGTGGTTAATTCATCGGGATGGTGGCTGCCACTCCTGTTCAATATGCCACACACAATAAGGCAGAGCAGAACTTCGATCCCAGGGTGACGGACGCCATCTTGACTTTTTTGCCCTCCGACCCCTGGTTGCCACGATTAGAGCAGTAGACCATATATTTATCTTTTCCCTCATCTTCTCGCCCCCACCCCCACTCCCAAATCCACCCCACTGCCTTTGCAATATATTTTTCTTTTCAATCTTCCCTTTGTATGCAAGTCCAGCGAGGGAAAAGCAGAGATTAAAAAGGATAAGCGCAAAAAATTCAAGAGGTTGGAGAACTGGGAAGTGTGGGGGGAGGAAAGCCGCTGAGAAATCCTCGGACAGATACGTGCAATGAACGTTTGTGTTGCTGCAGAGAGTCTCCCCCTTTGGGGTCTTTTTGTGTGAGTTGGAGGGGGGCAGAAATTTCGACTCGGGGTCTGCTTCAGCCTCCTGGTGTGGGGCTTTGGGGAAAGGCTGGAGGGAAGGGCCGCTGGTGGCGAAGAGCCGGAGGGCCTCGATCCAGTGGGACTGCCTCATGGCCTGGAACTGGCTGACCATTTCAGCTCTCTGAGCCTCCAGGCGCCGGTACCTGGCCTTGCACTCCCGCAGGTCTTCCCTCTGCTTGGAAAACCTATGCCCCTAGTCCTCAGTGAGGTGCTTCTGCTGAGCTTGGCCAGATCCAATTTGAACTGAGCTGTTTTGCCAACTCTTTCTCATGGTGGCTGCTTCGCTCCAACAACTGCTTCCTGTTGCGGCGCTAAGGAGCCCGGGCGGGAAGGTGAGGAGTGGCTGGCAGGGGAGGGGCGAGTAGAGGCCAGCGAGACGCCCCTTGATGTGAGTGACATGAAGTTGCCACACCCACCCAGTGGGTCCTAGCCATGCCCACCCAGCTGGTCATTAGGCAGATCATATTAGTGGTCCGCAGGATTTAAAATTATGAAGTTGGTCCCTGAGATCCGAAAGGTTGGTGACCCCTGATCTGGATGAAAATATCTTCCTGCTTCTGTCTGCTCTGGAAGCAAAGGTGCTAATACACCCACATTTTAATATGAATTGTTGTTTTAATATTTTAAATGTTTCACAGGTGGTCCTCAACTTACGACCACAAGTGAGCCCAAAATGTAAGTTGCTAAGTGAGACATTTGTGAAGTGAGCTTTACTCCATTTTGCGACTTTTCTAGCCACATTGGCTAAGTGAATAGCTGCACTTCCTAAATTTGTAACTTGGTTGTTAAATGAATTTGGTTTTCCCTGTTGACCTTGCTTGTCAGAAGGTCGCAAAAGGGGATAACATGAGCCCAGGACACTGCAACCGTCATAAATATGAGTCAGTTGCCAAGTGTCCTGAATTTTCATCATGTGACCATGGAGATGCTACAATTGTCGTAAGTGTGAAAAAAGGTAATAAGTCACTTTTTTTCAGTGCCGTTGTTACTTTGAATGGTCAGTAAACAAACTGTTGAAAGTTGAGGACTACCTGTACTTGGTTGTAAACTGCCCAGAGTAGCTTCAAGTACTGGAAGGCAGTTATCATGTCACCCATACTCCTTCTCACCGTTATGTTATGGAATGATGGGACCAAACAACATTCCTGGGTTAGCCAGAGACAGTTTTATTGCGCAGTTTCAGAACCAGATTTGTATCTGCAATTCTGAACCAAGAAGAGCTCTGATACAACTGCTTTTATACATCTCCAAGACAAAGGATTTTGCAAGCACAGCAGTTTTCCATATATGGTTAACATACATTTGTTACATGATAATTGACACTTTCTAATTACTAAATTCTTTCATTATTTTCTAGTTCATGAGATTAATTTACCTAAACAACCTTCCTCAATTCTGTGTTTGCTGATGCGTAGATTCATGACTGCTTTTGGATAATAATTAACTTTTTGTTTCAGATGGATGTCTCTGCATCCTTGACAGCTAGGCCCCTCAGAAGATATATATTACCAAGAATGGAATTTAGCTGACCTAGTGTAATTTCTAAACAAGCACATTTCTTTCTTTATAATAATGTGAATAAAGAGGGTCCTTCAGTGTTCATATAGTTGATCCTATACTATTCCTACATCATTCACATTAGTTAGACTAGACATACCTAGTTCCCACAACCGTTCATTCTATGTTTTAGCCTCCAGATCTCTAAACAATTTTGTCGCTCTTCTCTGCACTCCGAAGGCAGAATAACCAAATTGGAAGGGACCTTGGAGGTCTTCTACTCCAACCCCCTGCTCAAGCAGGAGACCCTACACCACTTCAGACAAATGGTTGTCCAATCTCTTCTTAAAAACTTCCAGTGTTGGAGCATTCACAACTTCTGGAGGCAAGTTGTTCCACTTATTAATTGTTCTAACTGTCAGGAAATTTCTCCTTAGTTCTAAGTTGCTTTTCTCCTTGATTAGTTTCCATCCATTGCTTCTTGTCCTGCCCTCAGGGGCTTTGGAGAATAGCTGGACTCCCTCTTCTTTGTGGCAGCCCCTCAAACATTGGAAGACTGCAATCATGTCTCCCCTAGTCCTTCTTTTCATTAAACTAGACATACCCAGTTCCTTCAACCATTCTTCATATGTTTTAGCTTCCAGTCCCCTAATCATCTTTTTTGCTCTTCTTTGTACTCTGAAGGCCCTGAAGACTTGGTTCTGCCAAGTATGTAAATGTATGTATGTATGTATGTATGTATGTATGTATGTATGTATGTGTATATACATGTGTGTGTGTACACATATAGGTACATATACATACATACATATGCACACACGCACTGGGTTTCCACTGTTTGTAAGCTACCAAGAGTAAATGGACGGCCATATAAATCTCCCAAAGAAATAAACACTGTATTTTGATCATTTTGATCGCGAGCTGCACTGGCTCCCGGTGGTCTTCCGAGTGTGCTTCAAGGTTTTGGTTATCACTTTTAAAGCGCTCCATGGCTTAGGACCTGGTTATCTACGGGACCGCCTGCTACCACCAATAGCCTCCCACCGGCCAGTACGCTCTCATAGAGAGGGGCTCCTCCGGGTGCCGTCGGCCAAACAATGTCGACTGGCGGCCCCCAGGGGGAGAGCCTTCTCTGTGGGGGCACCTAGGATCTGGAACGAGCTCCCCCCGGAGATACGGAGGATCCCGGATCTGCGCACCTTCCGTCGCGCGCTCAAGACTTTCTTATTTCATCAAGCTGGCCTGGCCTAAATCTTCTCCCCTTTTTAAATGTAAATTTTAATTTGTTTTTAAATTATTGGGTATTTTAAATTTCTCTCAGCCAAATTATTTAATTCTTTTTTATTCTATTTTAAATTTTTGTATTTATGTGTTTTATTCTGTGGCTGTTCACCTCCCTGAGTCCTTCGGGAGTAGGGCGGTATAGAAATTTAATAAAATAAAATAAATAAATAAATAAAATTTAATTCCCCTGCCCCAAGAAATGGCTTGGTTGCATGCAGTCAACCTGTATAATGCAGAAGAAAGGGGAAGGGGAAAGGCATTGGATGGGGCTCTTTGGCTGTTGTCGTGTCTGAAAAGCCAAGGGACTAGAGACTTAAGGTCGATTTTATTTTGCAGAAAGACCAAGTCTGGTGGGAACCCCAGGGATTTAGACAGCCTTGGGATCCCAAGTAGCTAGAAAAGGCCAATTCCAGTCACCGTGATGACCGACGAGGACAGAGATGGCCTCAGGACATCCAAGCATCCTCCTCTCCCACCCCCTAAAAAAAACCCTGGTTCTCTTGCATCAGCCCCACCCTCCTCAAACACACACACACACACACACACACACACACACACACACACAAATCCCAACAACCAACCATCAGAAGTCTGCAGAGGCTTTGCCTCTCCCCCCCCTCCCCATGGGTTGCTAAGCAACAGGATAAAACTTTGCTGGGCTTTTTTTTTTAAAAAAAATTTTTTTTCCTGCCTGCCTGAAATAATAATCAAAATACCATGTGCCCCTTTGTGCCCTAAGAGTTAGACGAGTTGTAAGGAAGGGGAAAGGGACATAATGGGGTTTTGGGGAATACGAAAAGGGATGCTATCGGAAAAGCAGGATAGTTTTATATATATATATATATATATATATATATATATATATATATATATATATATATATATATATATATGTGTGTGTGTGTGTGTGTGTCTGTGTGTCTGTGTGTGTGTCTGTGTGTATATATATATATATATATATATATATATATATATATATATATATATATAATTTGATTTATATGCCGCCCTTCTCCAGAGACTCAGGTGTTAAGCAATAGCCTTCATACTTTTGTATATTTATACAAAGTCAGCTTATTGCCCCCACAAACTGGGTCCTCATTTCACCTACCTTAGAAAGGATGGAAGGCTGAGTCAACCTTGAGCCTGGTAAGATTCGAACCTGCAGTAATTGCAGGCAGCTATGTTAATAACAGGGTGCTTTAAACCACTGTACTACCAAGGCTCCTGTTTGATCTAGTGGTTAAGGTCTAGTGTCAGGATAGAAAACAGGTGAGTTCTAGTCAGGGGTGGAATTCACTTACTTACCTTCACTACCGGTTCGCAAATGCCACCTCCCCACTTCGCGCACATGGACTCCCATTTCGCCACTTGGTGCCACAAAAGTTTGCCAACACTGCTCTATACCATTTCAGACAACTGGTTATCCAGTCTTTTCTTTAAAACCTCCAGTGTTAGAGCACTGAAGAAAACCTGTTCCACTCTTAGGAAGTTTCTCCTTAGTTCTCCTTGATGAGTTTCCACCCATTGCTTCTTGTCCTGCCCTCAGGTGCTTTAATTTAATTTAATTTAATTTAATTTATCGCATTTCTATGCCGCCCAACTCCCAAGGGACTCTGGGCGGCTTACAGCAAAAATAATGCAAACAGCGAACATAGACAAATTATTTTAATGTAAATTTTAATGTAAATTTTAATTTGTTCTTAACCTGGGGTTTTAAATTTGTCTTGGGCTAAATTGATTTAATTCGATTTTACTTCTGCTTTTAAATTTTTGTATTCTATGTGGTTTATCTTGTGCCTGTTCACCGCCCTGAGTCCTTCGGGAGTAGGGCGGTATATAAATCAAATAAAATTAAAAAATTAAAAAACATTATAAAAACATTTTAAAAACATTAAAAAAGCCCATGCACACCATCCATGGCCGGATCTTGCAAGATTGCAACAGTGAGATCAACGGCCCCAGGCCTGCCGGAAAAGCCAGGTCTTCACCGCTTTCCGGAAGGCTAATAGAGTGGGGGTAGTCCGGATCTCAGGAGGTAACTGGTTTCAGAGAGCTGGGGCAGCCACAGAGAAGGCCCTCCCCCGCGGGCCCGCCAGCCGGCATTGTTTAGCTGACGGGACCCGGAGGTGGCCAACTCTGTGGGATCTTACCGGTCGCTGGGAGCTATGAGGTAGAAGGCGGTCTCGAAGATACCCTGGCCCTGAGCCATGTAGGGCTTTAAAGGTAATAACCAACACCTTGAATTGTGCCCGGAGACCAATAGGGAGCCAGTGCAGCTCGTGGAAAATTGGTGTAATGTGGGTGTATCTAGGTGCACCCATGACAGCTCGCGCAGCTGCATTCTGGACCAACTGTAGTCTCCAACTCTGGAGAATAGCTTGACTCCCTCTTCTTTGTGGCAGCCCCTTAGATATTGGAAGACTGCTGTCATGTCTCCCCTGGTCCTTCTTTTCAATAAACTAGACATACCCAATTCCTACAACCATCTGTGTAGTTTCCGAAAGAAGCCCTAATTAATTCATGAGCCACGAGCCAAACTTCAAAAGAAATACAGTCATTTATTAGGAGCAGCATTCCGGCAATACTCCGATGGAGTCAGAACTGACCTCACATAAATTTACGACCAGTGGTGGGTTGCCCCCGGTTCGCACCAGTTCTATAGAACCGGTAGTAAAAATGGCGGAAGGCTCCGCCCACCGACCCCGACATCATCAGGAAGCTTCTGTGCATGTGCAGAAGCGTGCGAGCGAGCGAAGCAAGGGCACGCGCGTTGGCCCCGTTGCGAACCGGTAGTAAAGGTAAGTAGAACCCACCCCTGCCTATGACCCTGTCTCCCCCCCTCCTCCCTGGGCATGTCATAAGTCACATTCTTCCAATTGACCACGTTGGCGGGCTGTGAAACCCACGCCCCCTCCTGCTGACTCCGGTAACTAGGACACAATCTATAGGAAGGCATTTGTGGAATGTAGTTTCAGTTAGGGCAGGGGTGGGCAATTGTGGCTCTTTTACAACCTGTGGACTTCAACTCCCAGAATTCCTGAGACAGCTTGGCTGTCTCAGGAATTCTGGGAGTTGAAGTCCACAGGTTGCCCTGAGTTAGGGCAACCAAGCGGCTCTGTCAGTTCTCTCCCCTCCCCACATTTGCTTATGGCAACTTGAAAATTTTGCAAGTTGACACCCTCATTCTTTATATGTTTGAGCCTCCAGCTCCCCTAATCATCTTTGTGGGTCTTCTCTGCACTCTTTCTAGAATCTCAGCATCTTTTTTACAATGTGGCGACCAAAACTGGATGCCGGATTCCAAGTGTGGCCTTACCAAGGCCTTATAAAGTGGTATTAATACTTCACGCGATCTTGATTCTATCCCTCTGTTGATGCAGTCTAGGCTTTTTTGGCAGCTGCAGCATACGGCTGGCTCATATTTGAGTGATCATCCACTGGGATTCTGAGATCCCTCTCATAGGTTACTACTATTGAGCCTGGTATCCGCTAGACCAGTAATGGCTAACCTTTTGGCCATCGCGTGCCAAAAGCGGGGGGAGTGTGGGGGAGTCACACGCGCATGTGCCCATACCCATAATTTTATGCGCCCCATCCCCCTGCGCATGTTTGCATGACACCCCCGCGCTCCCCCCCATTTTTGGCACGTAATGGCCCGGTGGGCCCGGTAAGCCCGTTTTTTGCTCTCCCCCAGGCTCCAGAGGCTTTCTAGGAGCCTGGGGAGGGCAAAAACAGCCTTCCTCACCTCCCCAAAGGCCCTCCGGAGGCTGGAAACGGCCCTTTTGCCAACTTCTGGTGGGACCGTAAGGCCCGAAATCTGTTGGCCGGTGCACGCATGCGCACCGGAGCTGAGCTCACGTACCCACTGATAGGGCTCCACGTGCCACCTGTCGCATGTGTGCCATAGGTTCGCCATCACGGCGCTAGACTATACTTTTTCATTTGGTTTTTCTTGCCTAAGTGTATGAGAACCTTACTTTTCTCCTCACTGAGTTTCATTTTCTTAGATGCACGTGTCTGTGTGTGTTTGCTCTTCGTTGATGTCCTTGTTTCATTTCCCTGCACGTGTTAACATTACCTGATGCTTTGTTGGCTCAATCAAGAAGAAGAAACAAGATCCTTTCTGAATGTGATATGTACCCTTTTTTTGGGGGGGGGGGGTCTGTGCCAATATTGTGTTAGTATTATTATAGTTTGTTTTCTCTCTCTCTCTTCCCCCCCCCACCTCTCTCTCCCTCCCATGTGTGTGTGTGTGTGTTTGCTGCTCTCCTCAGAAGATCCAAGCACAGTTTTGCCACTGAAAACTGATACCAATCAATTTAGGGAAAGGAAAATAGAAAATGAACAGTTTGGTGCCTGTGGTTCCCGAGAGAATGAGGGGGAAAAAAAACCCCACAAACAAACAACACAAAGCTGACAAGTTGAGTTTAGCACACAGAGATGTTTGTGCACATATCTCCAGACATCCCTGGAGGGAATATAGCAGTGATGGCTAACCTTTTTGCCGTCACGTGCCAAAAGCAGGGGAGAGCAGGGGGGGGTCACGTGTGTGGGGGGGTTGCGCGCATGTGCCCACACCTATAATTCAATCCCTCTACACCCCCTAACCCTACCCCCCCCCACGCTCCCCACGCTTTTGGCACACGATGCCAAAAAGGTTACCGGTGAGCCCAGAAGGCTCGTTATTCACCCTCCCCAGGCTCCAAAAGCTTTCTTGGAGCCTGGGGAGGGCGAAAACAACCTCCCCCACCCCCCGGAGGCCCTCCAGAGGCCGGACACAGCCCGTTTTCCGACCTCCAGTGGACCCGGAAGGCCGAAAAATCAGCTGGCTTGATTTCCGCTGGAGCTGAGCTAGGGCAATGCTCGCTTGCCCACAGATATGGCTCCATGTACCACCTGTGGCATGCGTGCTATAGGTTCGCCATTACGGGAATGTAGCATGGATATTTCAGAATGAATCTCTTTAGATTTATTTGGAATCTGTACAGTTGGAAGGTGCTCCCAAGGATCATCTATGTTAAGGATATTGTTGTTGTGTTACCAACCAGCAGAGTGTAGAGCACAGAGAAACGTTGCTGAGAGCAATGAATAAGAGATGTGCAAACTGGTTTATCAAAAGTTTACTTTATAGTGAAAAAACAATCTCATAGTCTTTAAATCAATCCAAGTCTTTGCCAGTTAAATCAATCCAGTGATACAAAATCTTCTTACCACACAAACAGTAGTTGGTTAGAATAACAAACTCACTCTGGTTCACAAACCACGATGGTAGCAAATCCATCCAACCGATCATAGCACAATGGTAGCTTATCATCAACTCATGCCCTCGTCACCTCCCGCCTGGACTATTGTAATCCTCTCTACATGGCGCTCCCATGTAACACCTCTCCTGCGCGAGCTGCACTGGCTCCCGGTGGTCTTCCGGGTGCGCTTCAAGGTCTTGGTTACCACCTTTAAAGCGCTCCATGGCTTAGGGCCTGGTTATTTACGGGACCGCCTACTACCACCAATAGCCTCCCACCGGCCAGTACGCTCTCATAGAGAGGGACTCCTCCGGGTGCCGTCAGCCAAACAGTGTCGACTGGCGGCCCCTAGGGGGAGAGCCTTCTCTGTGGGGGCACCTACCATCTGGAATGAGCTCCCCCCGGAGATACGGAGGATCCCGGATCTGCGCTCCTTCCGCCGTGCTGTGAAGACCTTTTTATTCCATCAAGCGGGCTTGGCCTGATCTCTTCCCTTTTTAAATATGTAAATTTTAATCTGTTTTTAAATTATTGGGGTATTTTAATTTGTCTGGGCCAAAAAGTTTAATTTGATTTTATCGGGTTTTTAAATTTTGTGTATTTATGTATTTTATTGTTGGCTGTTCACCGCCCTGAGTCCTTCGGGAGTAGGGCGGTATACAAATCAAATAAATAAAATAAATAAATAAAATAAACTGAATATGTTACAGTACCTTTCTTAAATACGTTCACAACTAATTACAGCATGACTCAGCATTACAATGAATCAGCAGGAAAACTTTAAAGTCACACAATACATATTCATGTATTCAAGTCACAGAACACATATATTGCCTGGACAACTTGTTAGGCTCAAACCATATCCTAACAATCTAGTCCCGTGATGGCGAACCCATGGCACACGTGCCAGAAGTGGCACGCAAAGCCATCTCTCCGGCACACCAGCCATCGCCCATTGCTCTTCTGGGTTCCGGTGCATGCATGCGCACATGTGCACTGGGGAACTGCTCTTCCGGTGTCCGGCCCTCCCCGGCATGCATGAGTGTGCTGCGCTCCTGTTTTGGCACTCGGTGCCAAAAAGGTTCACCAACACTGATCTAGTCCATCCCTCTGCAGGAAAACCAATACTACTATCTTGAAAAGTGACTGTCCAGTTTCTTCTTCAAAAAAAACTCCAGAGCCACAAGCCCCCATATGGAAACTATTCCACTGGGAAATGGATCAGGAGGTTTTTCTAATATATTTCAATGGGATCTAAAAAATCGCAGTCAATAGAGCTGGATAAATCCTGGTTTACTGGACAGTTCAATAGAAATTGCATCAAGGTTAAAATTCTATCATTAAGGATGGAACAGTGGTGAAATCCAACATTTTTCCCTACCGGTTCTGTGGGCGTGGCTTGGGCGTGGTGGGGCATGGCCTGGTGAGCGTGGCAGGGGAAGGATATTGCAAAATCTCCATTCCCACCCCATTCCAGGGGAAAGGACTCTGTAAAATCCCCATTCCCACCCCACTCCAGGGGAAGGATACTGCAAAATCCCCATTCCCTCTCCACTCCCTGGGGAAGGATATTGCAAAATCTCCATTCCCACCCCACTCTGGGGCCAGCCAGAGGTGGTATTTGCCGGTTCTCCGAACTACTCAAAATTTCCGCTACCGGTTCTCCAGAACCTGTTAGAACCTGCTGGGTTTCACCCCTGGGATGGATGATGGGGAAAAAGTTTAATGGATTATCCGAGCAAGGTCAGGATTTGGAGATAATCAAGTATATCTGAAGGCAAGCATCAAACGAGTCAAGATGGTGGCCACAAGCATGCATTCGAACTTCAACTCCCAGAATTCCCCAGATGGCATACTGGCTGGAGAATTCTGGGAGTTGAAGTCTACGTATTTGACTGGGGAATTCTAGGAGATAAAGTCCAACAATGCTAGATGGGGATTTCTGGGAGTTGAAGTCCACAGAGCAACTAAGACGATCAAAGGCCTGAAGACTAAACCATATGAAGAATGGCTGCAGGTTTGGGGTTTGGTTAGTCTAAAGAAAAGAAGGGCTGACACGATAGCAGTCTTCCAGTATCTGAGGGGCTGCCACAAAGAAAAGGGGGAAAATCTATTCTCCAAAGCAGGACAAGAAGCAATGGTTGGAAACTAATCAAAGAGAGAAGCAATCTGGAATTAAGGAGAAACTTCCTAACGCTGAGGAGAATTAACCAGTGGAACAGCTTGCCTCCAGAAATTGTGGGCGCTTTATCACTGGAGGTTTTTAAGAAGAGACTAGACAGCCACTTTTCTGAAATTGTATAGGGCCATGATGGCGAACCTATGGCACGCGTGCCACAGATGGCACACAGAGCCATATCAGTGGGCATGCGAGCTCAGCTCCAGCGCATGTGCACGTGTCGGTCAGCTGATTTTCGGACCTTCTGGGCCTACTGGAAGTCAAGAAACAGGGTGTTTCTGGCCTCCAGAGGACCTCGGGGTGGGTGGGGAAGGCCCATTTTTTGCTCTCCCCAGGCTCTAGAGCCTTTCTAGGAGTCTGGGGAGGGCGAAAACAGCCTTCCCACCACTGGAGGCCCTCCAGAGGCCAGAAACGACCTGTTTGCCAACTTCCGGTGGGGCCATTTCTGGCCTCTGGAGGGCCTCCGGGGGAGGAGGAAGCCCGTTTTAGCCCTCCCCAGACTCCTAGAAAGTCTCTGGAGGCTGAGGAGAGCGAAAAACAGGCCTACCGGGCCCATCGCGTGGCAAAAGCGGAGGGGGGGGTGTCACGCGCACATGCCTGGGGTGGTGGTGGAGCGCATAGAATTATGGTGTGGGCATGCATCCGCGTGAACCCCCCCCCCCCCCACACACACACTCCCTCCGCATTCACTGGTATAGGGTCTCCTGCTTGAGCAAGGGGTTGGACTAGAAGACCTCCAAGGTCCCTTCCAGCTCTGTTCTAAATTCTAAATGCTGGATGGGGGTTTCTGGGAGTTGAAGTCCACATATCTTGAAGTTGTCAAGGTTGCGAAACAGTCAAAAAGAGGCATCGCTCGAAATATCAACGTTTCCTCTCTTCGTGAGCCATCTACCCTCCCTAGCCCAACCTAAAAAAGACATCAGGAGATAACCACAAATGAGCTGTCCAGGTACCAGCCCATCAAATGCCACTTTAAGAAAAACATGCCTGATGGGTTTTCCTTCCCCCAACTGGGAGCAAATAGGAGTGACGTCATTGACGTTGTGTCCTGCAGATGAGAAGACTCTGAACGTACAGAAATGGACGACCACTTTGTCACTCTGACCATCACTAAGTAGGCCTGGACCTTGACTCATCCTGATGGAGGGATGGAAGTTAAGATAGTACAGATGATGGCTGCACATGCACAACTTAATTCCTTCCCTTTTTATTGGTTCGATTTATATGCCGCCCTTTCTCCGGAGACTCAGGGCAGCTTACAATGCGTTAAGCAATAACCTTCCTACTTTTGTATATACCGGCTTAGTAGGGCTTTCGGATCCCCCAAGCGGTGTTCCTTTTTATACAAAGTCAGCTTATTGCCCCCACAATCCGGGTCCTCATTTTACCTACCTTGGAAGGATGGAAGGCTAAGTCGACCTTGAGCCTGGTGAGATTTGAACTTGCAGTAACTGCAGGCAGCTGGTGTTACTTAACAGCACTTTAGTCTGCTGCGCCACCAAGGCTCTTTTTCCCTTCGATTGCATAGTTGCAGTTGCTGTCTTGATTATGGGAACACTTTCCCATAATTAAGTCAGAAAAGAGGGTGAGACTCTGGAAATAGTGCAGAGAAGAGCAACTAAGATAATTAAGGGAACCGGAGGCTAAATCAGGGGTGAAATGCTCCCGGTTCGGACCGGATCACCCGATTTGGTAGCGATGGAGGTGGGTGGTTCGGAGAACCGGTAGCAAAAATCCCTGCCCCCCCCCATTGCCCAGCTGAGCTGCGCAATCATCAGAGGCTTTTTTTTAATTTTTAAAAGCATTTTTTCTACAACCTCTTTGGCTGAAAAAATGCTTTTAAAAGTAAAAAAAAAAGCCTCTGTTGATCATGCGGCTCAGTGGGATCATCAGAGGCTTTTAAAAGCATTTTTTCTACAACCTCTTCGGCCAAAGAAATTGTAGAAAAAAAAATTTTTAAAAGGAAAAAAGCCTCTGCCGATCAGGCAAGTCAGCTGGGATCGTCAGAGGCTTTAAAAGCATTTTTTTTCAGCTGAAGAGGTTTTAGAAAAAATGGTTTTAAAAGTAAAAAAAAAAGTTGGCCACGCCCACCCACCCAGATTCTTTAGCAACGGGTTCGCTGCCCTGTTGCTGGGTAGGCGTGGCCATAGTGGGCGTGGCCTAGTCAGCTGCCTGCACCATGGTGGTAGGGGGGGCATTTTTTGCCCTCCCCAGGCGCCGGAGGTTTTTGTCAAGCCTCCGGGAGGGCGAAAACTGCCTCCCCCGGGGTCCAAAGGCCCTACAGAGACTGGAAACAGGCCCGTTTCTGGACTTCCGGAACCTCCGGTAGGCCTGTTTTTTGCCCTTCCAGACCCTCTGTGCGGCCCCTGCACTTACTTGGAATAATGAACGGGCTACATGGAGACTCCTGGGAGGGGAGGGGTGAGGTGGGTGTGGCCAGCCAGGGGTGGCATTTGGGCTTTCGCCGAACCCCAGTGATCCTTGGCTAGAGGATCGCTCAAACCCTGCCGAACCCCCAGGAGCAGGGGTGAAATGTAAAATTTGTTATTACCGGTTCTGTGGGCGTGGCTTGGTGGTGGTGGGGTAATGTGACTGGGTGGGCGTGGCCAATTTTTTTAAAAAAACTTTTCAAAGCATTTTTTCTAATGCTTTGAAAAGCCTCTGCCGATCAGGCAACTCAGCTGGGATCGTCAGAGACTTTTCAAAGCATTTTTTTTACCACCTCTTCGGCCAAGAGGTTGCAGAAAAAAATGCTTTGAAATGCCTCTGATGATTCCCAACTGAGGCGCACAATCATCAGAGGCTGTCTGTCTGTCTTTCTATCTCTATCTCATCTATCTTGTCTACCCATCTTAAAGCATGCCAGGCTGGGGAATTCTGGGAGTTGAAGTCCACCCATCTTAAAGCATGCCGGGCTGGGGAATTCTGGGAGTTGAAGTCCACCCATCTTAAAGCATGCCAGGCTGGGGAATTCTGGGAGTTGAAGTCCACCCATCTTAAAGCATGCCGGGCTGGGGAATTCTGGGAGTTGAAGTCCACCCATCTTAAAGCATGCCGGGCTGGGGAATTCTGGGAGTTGAAGTCCACCCATCTTAAAGCATGCCGGGCTGGGGAATTCTGGGAGTTGAAGTCCACCCATCTTAAAGCATGCCGGGCTGGGGAATTCTGGGAGTTGAAGTCCACCCATCTTAAAGCATGCCGGGCTGGGGAATTCTGGGAGTTGAAGTCCACCCATCTTAAAGCATGCCAGACTGGAGAATTCTGGGAGTTGAAGTCTTAAAATTACCAAGGTTGAGAAACACTGATTTAGGAGTTTCTTGTTTCTCTGTTGCCGGATAAGCAGGGTTGTTTTTTTTTTTTAAATTTAAAAATTGCTTGGTTGGGTTTTAATGATGGATGTGTTCGATTTAAAGATGGTGCAATTGTTTTTTTGTTCATTTTTCAAATGCCAAAGGCTGCATCAAGTCTATTTCTTACCCTAACCTTTCCCTCTGAAAAAAGATAAGTGCATTGCCTTTGCCAATTTTTTTTATTAAACTAAATAACAATCTCAGATGGCCATACGTTTGATCTTAAAACACAGCAGAAGCATTTACAGGCAATAATCAGCGCACAGAAATAAAGGTGGCAAAAGCCAGTGGGTGTTACTTCTGAGTAGGCGCGCACCCATAATTGCACCAGGCATCGGAGGAGACCGAAAGCTAAGCAGGTGTAGCTTGTTTTGTGGATTTGTTCCATTCTAGGAAACCATAATGAGTATGTATTTTTTTCCAAAGTCACATAATCTGTCAATTAAAAAAAAAACACCATACAAATTGCAATTTTCTTCGAATAACAGGCCTCCAGATTTTTCAGCTTTCTTGTAATGCAGCAAAGTGAGAGCTGAAATCTAGTTTTGGAAATAGAAAAAAAAAATCTGGTTTATGTCCCTTGTTTGTTCTCTCCAAATAGATGCTTTCCGCCTTTTCATTCTCTCTCTCTCCCTCCCTCCCTCCCCCCCTCTCTGTCCTCATTCTGTATCTCATTCTTTCTCTCCACCTCGCATTCTCTCTCTCTTTCTTTTTCTCTCCCTGTCTCACTTTCATTCTCTCTCTCTCCCTTTCTCTTTCTCCCTCTCTCTCTCGGTCTCTCATTCTCTCGCTCTTTTCTCTCTCTCTCTCTCATTCTCTCTCTCCCTCTCTCCCTCTCTCATTCTCTCTCTTACTCTCTCTGTCTCTCTTTCATTCTTTCTCCCTCTTTCATTCTGTCTCTCATTCTCTCTCCGTCTCTCATTCTCTCTCTCTTTCTCTCTCCCCATTTCTCTTTCATTGTCTCTCCCTCTCTCATTGTCTCTCCCCTTCTCTCTCCATCTCTCATTCTCTCTTTCTCTTTCTCTCCACCTGTCTCTCTCTCTTTCTCTTTCCCTCTCTCATTCTCACTCACTCTCCCTCCCTCTCATTCTCATTCCCTCTCTCATTCTCTCTCTCTCCCTCTCATTCTCCCTCTCCCTCCCTCTCATTCTCATTCCCTCTCATTCTCTCTCCCTCTCATTCTCTCTCTCCCTCTCCCTCTCCATCTCTCATTCTCTCTCTTTCTCTCTCTCTCCATCTCTTTCATTCTCTCTCCCTCTCTCATTCTCTCTCTCCCTCCCTCCCTCTCTATCTTTCTTTCATTCACTTTCATTCTCTCTCCCTCTCTCATTCTCTCTCTCTTTCTCTCTCCCTCTGTCTCTCTTTCATTCTCTCTCCCTCTCTCATTCTCATTCTCTCTCCCTGTCTTTATTCTCTCATTCTCTCTCCCCCTCCAACTCTCTCTCTTTTAAATCACCTTTGCTTTCTTTTCTTGTCCCCCAGTTGAGCATCTGCTCTTGAGAAACTGACAAAAGATTCCCACTGTGCCATAGCAGAAAATACGACTTAAGTCAAGCCTTGAATTTTTCACAAACCTCCAAAACTTGGACAGAAAAAAAATTATGGTTTCCACCAAACCATAGGATGGTGCTGAGGATAATTATCCTCACTGTTAGGAAGTTTCTCCTTAATTTCAGATTGCTTCTTCCTTTGATTAGTTTCCAACCATTGTTTCTTGTCCTGACCTCTGGTGCTTTGGAGAATAATTTGACCCCCTCTTCTTTGTGGCAGCCCCTGAGATATTGGAATACTGCTATCATGTCACCCCTAATTCTTCTTTTCTTTAGACTAGCCAGACTCAAAACCTGCAGCCAATTCTTCATATGTTTTAGTCTCCAGCAGTGTTGGGATTCAAATTTTTTTTACTACCGGTTCTGTGGGCATGGTGTGGTTTGGTGGACGTGGCTTGGTGGGCATGGCAGGGGAAGAATACTGTAAAAATCTCCATTCCCTCCCCACTCCAGGGGAAGCTTACTGCAAAATCCCCATTTCCTCCCGATCAGCTGGAACTCGGGAGGCAGAGAATAGATGGGGGCAGGGCCAGTCAGAGGTGATATCTGCCGGTTCTCTGAACTACTCAAAATTTCCGCTACCGGTTCTCCAGAACCTGTCAGAACCTGCTGAAACCCACCTCTGATCTCCAGTAGGGTTGCCAGGTCTGCTTCCAAAAAATAGCGGACAAGCGGGGTGTGTGTGTGTGTGTGGTTAAGTAGTAAAAAAAAATTAAAAAAAAATTACAATTAAATTATATATTTTCTTACAAACATTTTAACACGTATTAAAATAATCACTTCAAAACTTTACTTAAAATTCAAAACATCAAATATATTATAATAATATGTAAAATATTAAATTACATTTTAATTTCATCATCAAGCTTTTGAATAAAAAAAATGTCCACTATTTTGTGAAAAAAAATAGTGAACATAATGTGAAAAAAGCAGACTGTCCACTCAAATAGTGGACACCTGGCAACATTAATCTCCAGGCCTTTGATCATCTTTGTTGCTCTTCTCTGCACTTTTTCCAAAGTCTCAACATCTTTTTTTGTAATGTGGTGACCAAAATTGGTTGCACCTGGCAACCCTACGCCATATGTTTTCGTCTTTAGGCCTTTAAATATCTTAATTGCTCTTTTCTGCACTTTTCCCAAAGTCTCAACAGTTACAGTATTTATTTATTTATTTTTGCAATGTGGTGACCAAAATTAGATGCAATATTCCAGGTTTGGCCTTACTAAGGCTTTATAAAGTGGTACTAATACTTCAAGTTACTGTAGGAAGTTAAAACCCGACCCTCTCCTAGAAAAATGAAATATTTTAGGAAATATTAAAAGGGCAGAATATTTCCTCTAAAAGGGGGGGCAGAAACTCAGCCCCTCCCCCCACCTTTGTCAATGGGCCATTAGGAGCCTGAGTGGCGCAGCAGACTAATGCTACTGTTAAAGGTAGTATTTAGCTTCCAGCTGCCTGCAATTACTGCGAGTTCAATTCTCACCAGGCTCAAGGTTGACTCAGCCTTCCATCCTTTCTAAAGTAGGTAAAATGAGGACCTGGTTTGTGGGGGCAATAAGCTGACTTTGTATAAATATACAAAAGTATGAAGGCTATTGCTTAACGCCTTGGAGCCGCCCTGAGTCTCCGGAGAAGGGCAGCATATAAATCAAAATAAAATAAATAAAATAAATAAATTAGGGCGTGGGCCAGTCTATTCTACATAACACAGATCTACCTCCTTCAGGCAGAGCCATTTAATTGCCCTTCATGGCATCACCCAGCCAGATTCAACCAAAGTTAGCATACAGACAACCTGCAAAGCTAGCCATGACCTCTGACAGCAACCAATCAGGATACTCTTCCCAGGAAGTTCAAAGCCAGAGATGGTATAAAAGCCAGGGATTCTCAGCATCTCTGCCCGTTTTTTCTGCCCAGGATCTCCAAGGCATGTGATCCTGTTCATCAATAAACTTTCTTTCCAAGAAACCTCCATGAATCCAGTGTCTTTTTCCCCACTTGGAACTGAACCCAGATGGACATTTCTTCCAACATTACCTATGAGGCAGTGGCTTTTAGGAGCCTGTTTTAATTTTGCAAGCTGCGGGGCTGACTCACTTGAGTAGCAGCCTGTTTTCCTGAATTTGGCGGCAAAAGTCAGGTTCGGCTGCCTTGTTTATTTCGAGCACCCTTAAGTAAATGGCATGGCAGCTACCGGAGAGAATTTTAAACGATTCTCGGCTTTGTCTAAACAGCGGCTGAGTAGCCAAGTTTATACGAGGGGAGGCTCGAATGCAGCAAGAAATTCTGTCTCCAGAATAATGGAATCAATTAAATTAAAAGTTGACAATCCAGGACCAGCCTGCAGTCTTTGAAGACTATTTCTATAACCTCTTCAAAGCAGGTCCAAATTAGTTGGCTAACATTCGGCTGCGAAATGCCAATTTTTGAACGCTTCTCCCTCGTTTTCTGCCTCGATTCAGTGGTGCGGCCTCTTCTGACCCTTAAAACGCTCAAACTTCGTGACAATTTGGAGCTGGTGGTCTCCGATACCGTTTTCACAACAGCGAAAGTGTTTATGGGAGATCAAGGGAGCTGAAATCCTATCTATCCAGCGGACGTCAGAATGGGGAAAGATAAAACAGACGACGGCTTTTTGCATTCGGTTGAAACAAACCAGAGATGGGTTTCAGCAGGTTCTGACCAGTTCTGGAGAACCGGTAGTGGAAATTTTGAGTAGTTCTGAGAACTGGTAGTAAAAATTCTGACTGGCCCCGCCCCCATCTATTCTCTGCCTCCCGAGTCCCAGCTGATCTGGAGGAAGTGGGGATTTTGCAGTAACCTTCTCCTGGAATGGGGAGGGAATGGAGATTTTACAGTATCCTTCTCCTGCCACGCCCACCATGCCACGCCACGCCCACCAAACCATGCCCACAGAACCGGTAGTAAAAATATTTGAAACCCACCACTGAAACAAACGATATTGTTTTAATGTTGTGGGAAGCCCCCCCTCCACCCCAGAAGCATGAAATATTTTGGGGAAAATATTTTTAAAAAGGCAGAATATTATATTTCCCTAAAGGAGAAATGGGAGGGGAAAAAAAATCTTAAGGGAGGCAGAAACCAGCCCCAGACTCCCTGCCCCCCAAGCAGAAACTGAGGAGGCCAGCTTTTAGAAATGCAGATTTGGTAATCCACTCAAAGACAGGAAACCCCTTACAGCAAAGTTTGACAGCTAACAAAGGCAGGATGGGAGGATGAGAAAGGAGCCCCTCACCCAAGATCCAACACGGGTGTTGTGGCCCCGCCCTCTGAGCCTATCCCATCGGAGGAAGAAAGCTCTGAGCATGAGGAAGAGGAGTCAGCCAGGCCTCCCTCTCCAGGCCCCTCCCCTCTGGCACTGTCTCAGGAGCCGGCCGAGGGAGAGGAGATTAGCCGGGAAACAGGTGTCTTGGATGAGAGTGAAGGAGAGACGTCATTCCTGGACGCACGCCACCGAAGGCGTGATAAACGATTGCAGCAGCTCAGGAGGCGTGCTAGGGATTAGAACTGAGTCACTGGACCACACCCCAGAGACTATATAATAGAGGGTGGTGGCCAGTGATCCCTGTGACGAACAAAAATAAACCTTGGATAGTCACTAAAGCATCGTCCGAAACTGCTGAGAGGAATATTATTTCTGTTGGACTCTTGTACGCTGAGTATATTATCTTTCTGTTTCTGTGGAAATAAAAGCACTTGGCAGACGGTGTGTATATCGCTGCCAAGTTGGAGATAAAGACCTGGGTGTGTGCCAAGTGCTTCCTTAACCCTAGGCTGGCTGTGTTTGTGTGTGTGTGTGGACGGGGACAGATCAACGGGACGAAAGACCATTCGCCACAATAGGAATCGCCCAACACCCTTTTGGAACACAAAAACACAAGTCCTTTCATTGCACCAGAACAATCCAAACTTCAAAGTCACAGAAACCTCTAAAGATCCATCCACTCATTCAACCATTTGTTCAGCTGACTAAGAACTGCACGCTGTCTTTGTGGTTCTGTTCAATAAACCATCTTTCCAATCAGCCTCCATGTTGTTTCCAGGGTCTTTCTCAGGAATTCTGGGAGTTGAAGTCCACAGGTTGTAAAAGAGCCACAACTGCCCATCCCTGGACTAGAAGACTTCCAAGGTCCCGTCCAACTCTGTTATTCTGTTATTCTATTCTATTCTATTCTATTCTATTCTATTCTATTCTATTCTAGTCTACTCTACTCTACTCTACTCTACTCTACTCTACTCTACTCTACTCTACTCTACTCTACTCTACTCTATTTTACTCCATTCCATTCCATTCCATTCCACTCTACTCTACTCCATTCTATTCTATTCTATTCTATTCTATTCTATTCTATTCTATTCTATTCTATTCTATTCTATTCTATTCTACTCTACTCTACTCTACTCTACTCTACTCTACTCCGTTCTGTTCTGTTCTGTTCTGTTCTATTCCATTCCATTCCATTCCATTCTACTCTATTCCATTCCATTCTACTCTATTCCATTCCATTCCATTCCATTCCATTCCATTCCATTCCATTCCATTCCATTCTATTCTATTCCATTCCATTCCATTCCATTCCATTCCATTCCATTCCATTCTACTCCATTCCATTCCATTCCATTCTATTCTATTCTATTCTATTCTATTCTATTCTATTCCATTCCATTCCATTCCATATCCTTTATTCTATTCTATTCTATTCTATTCTATTCTATTCTATTCTATTCTATTCTATTCTATTCTATTCTATTCTATTCTATTCTATTCTATTCCATTCCATTCCATTCCATTCCATATCCTTTATTCTATTCTATTCTATTCTATTCTATTCTATTCTATTCTATTCTATTCTATTCTATTCTATTCTATTCCATTCCATTCCATTCCATATCCTTTATTCTATTCTATTCTATTCTATTCTATTCTATTCTATTCTATTCTATTCCATTCCACTCCACTCCACTCCACTCCACTCCACTCCACTCCACTCCACTCCACTCCACTCCACTCCATTCCATTCCATTCCATTCCATTCCATTCCATTCCATTCCATTCCATTCTATTCTATTCTATTCTATTCTATTCTATTCTATTCTATTCTATTCCATTCCATTCCATTCCATTCTATTTTATTTTATTCTATTCCCTACAATACACCGTATTGCCCAACTGAAGGTTACAAGCAGACAGATAGGAGAGGTTTATTAATACCAGGTAGTGCAAATGACTTACAACCATTCATTTAGTGACCATTCAAAGTTACAACGGCACTGAAAAAAAAGTGACTTGTGACCGTTTTTTCACACTTACGGTTGTTGCCACATACCCATGATCACAGGATCAAAATTCAGCCGTTTGGCACAACTGACTCATATTTATGACGGTTGCAGCATCCTGGGGTCATGGGATCTCCTTTTGCGACCTTCTGACGAGCAAAATGAAGGGGGAAGCCAGATTCACTTTACAACCCTGTTACTAAGTGAACAACTGCCGCTGTCACTGAACAAGGGTGACGAGGACAGTCGTAAAAAATTCACTCAACTGTTGTCTTGTGTCAGAGTGTGAATATTCATAGACTGGAATAGATCAGCCAATGAATAGGCGTAGCAACTGGGTCAGCCAATGAGGGCTGCTTGGGAGCTGAGACAGACTGGAGCCAGGGCGTGGCTTAGCCCTGCAGCTTCTGAGTCTGTGCAGAGAAACTGAAACTAGTCTGCTCTGCTGAAATGAAACTAACTGTTCCCTCCTGCGGTGTGTTTTGCTTGTAACTGCTACTACGTTGAAGAAGAATCTATGTTGGTATTGTACATTTATCTTCATGTATTATATGTATATAAAGAAGTTAATGAATCCTGCTGCATCAGTTATCTGGGTGTGCTTTTCTGGATTTGATTTTCTACTGCAAAATCTGATATCTTCTTTAGTGATGGAAATTTTGGGCTCTGTTGCGATTGTAAGTCAAAGGCTACCTGTATACAGATTTCAGATCTGAGTTTCAGTCCATACATGTATCTCTGCTGTGCTCTGAACTAGAAGAGAGTCCTTGGTTAACACCGATCAAATCATTAAAAGTAAGTAAAAGCTGGTAATTGGTGCATTCTATCAACACTGTAAGTTATATAACAGGATAAAATATTGTCTCCGTTAACCCACCAGATTTGAAGTGCAGCACAAGTCCGCGTAGTCTGAGACGGGCTTCCATTAAAGTCAAATTCTACATCCAATGTACTTTTTAGTTTTTCTAGACCTGGAGACACACTCCCACAATTTAATGAGCTACTTTTCCAAAGGCAAAAAAGAAGACCTTTCGCAATGCTAGGTACATAAAAATCCGTGCAGTCACCAGCGTACACAGTTCCAATTCAGCCATTTTGAAAAGATGTACGGAGTGGTAAAACGTTCTTATGTCGTTATATACAGCAATTATCTTGAGCTGCCTGTAGGATACAGTTTTTAAAAAAAGTCAAGAAGCTGGTTGTGATTGGGGCTCCGCCATCTTGACTTTTTTGACCAGATGCTGCCCTTGCAGTGCAATATTGTTGAAGTTTTAACATAGGAAGACCTTATCTTATAACTCTCATTATGGTCAGAAGTCATGACAGTCATATAATGGATCACCACGGAACCAGGTCTGTTTTTACAACTTTTTTGTGGCCATTTTAAGTCAATGTGGTGGTTGCAACACCAACATTGTTAAGTGAACGCCACGGTCATTAAATGAACTCATGGTTCTCTGTAGGCCATTTTTTGCCAGAAACTGGAAGTAAATGTCAGTTTCCCAGCAACATCATCACAATCACAGTCACACAGCTATGGGGCACTGCCAATGACCTTAAATTCAGGCCAGTTGCCAAGTCCCCAAATATAGTCACATGACTGTGGGATATTTGGAGGTGTGTGATGTCAGAACTTCCAAAACAGTCCTAAATCCATTTTGGAGGGTCTGTTGTAACTTTGATCGGTCGTTAAGTGACCGGTCACAAGTCGAGAACTACCTTTAAAAAGAAACAGCAGCAATTCATGAGGATAAGAATGAGGATAGCTGTATGTATGTATGTATGTATGTATGTATGTATGTATGTATTTTTCTCTCAGCCAGGTGTTTTCCTACGTAAATCAAGATCTTTATACAGCCATAGCTCAGTGAAATCCCATTCACTAGTTTCTAGGCTTTTTCAGACATCAAACCTGCGTTTGATGTCTATTGGGAGACTAAAGGGAGGCTAAGATAGATCTATTTCGGACTAATTAGTCCTCATCAGTTAGCCACACCCTCATCTCATGTCTCCTCCCCGTAAAGGTCAAATATTTATTTTCTTGTCTTTTCTCAGCCGGAAAAAACCTGGCTGAGAGAAAAATACACATAAAGGCCTATGAAAAGACAAGAAAATAAATATTTGGCCTTTACGGGGAGAAGACATGAGATGAGGGTGTGGCTAACTGATGAGGACTAATTAGTCCGAAATAGATCTATCTTAGCCTCCCTTTAGTCTCCCAATAGACATCAAACGCAGGTTTGATGTCTGAAAAAGCCTAGAAACTAGTGAATGGGATTTCACTGAGCTATGCTGTATAAAGATCTTGATTTACGTAGGAAAAAACCCGGCTGAGAGAAAAATACACATAAAGGCCTACAAAAAGACAAGAAATATATATTCATATACATATACATATACATATACATATACATATACATATACATATACATATATATGATTCGCTTAACAACTGTGACAAAAATGGTTGTAAAAGGGGTCACAATTCACTTAACGACAACCATTCTTAGCAATGCAAATTTGGGGTTCCTTACTGGTCGTAAGTCGGGGGCTACCTGTATTTAACGATCCGGCTTCTCCAAAGGGCCACAAATTTGGTATGAAAAGGGGGCAGATACCATGTTTCCCCGAAAATAAGACCCTGTCTTATATTTTTTGAACCCCAAAATAAGCACTTGGCCTTATTTTCGGGGAGGTCTTATTATTTTGGGGTGTGTGGAGCAAGACGGGGCTCCTTTTATTGTCTTACCTGATTTCCAGCTCTGTCTCCCTAACCCTAACCAGAGGAAATGGCGGGGACTGGCTGTGCATGCGTTTAAATATTTTGGGGGAGGGCTTATTTTCGGGGAGGGCTTATTTTTTGGGGGGTGCTTATTTTAGCACATGCACACAGAAGCCCAATTGGGTTTATTATCAGGGGATGTCTTATTTTCGGGGAAACAGGGTACACCATTCACTCCAAATGAACTTGGCCTGTTCTTTTGTGACGGTTTCACCCGTTAGCATCTTCGGCGGCTGTCAGTCATTCTCCTCATGGATTCAAGAGTCATTATCCGTAAGAAGAGTTTTTAAATCTTGCCATACGGCGGTTCCGAGATTAGAGACGGTTGCAATTCAGAGTACATTTGCCCACTGATTGTGCCTTTAAGGAGTGAGCACGGAGAGAGAGAGAGGGGGGGGGAGGTAGGGAGGGAGGGAGGGAGAGAGAGAGAGAGAGAGAGAGAGAGAGAGAGGCTGCAGCAAAGAAGCCTTCACTAAGCTAGTAATGATTTGTAGTATATATTTTTTTAAAAAAATGATAAGGTGGAATAGATGTGTTATAATGAACTCTGTCTCCTCTCCTCTAAATTGAAATCGTTCATACACTCCGAGTTTTGCAGACTTCTTTGAGAGTGCATTGCCGGATGGAAAAGTCCTAAATGGTGATCGCACGACCTCGGGATCCTGGGACATGCAACCATTATAGATACGTGCTGTTTGCCAAGCACCTGAGTTCTGATCATAACAGAAGAACAGAGTTAGAAGGGACCTTGGAGATTTTCTAGGCCAATCCCCAGCTCGAGCAGGAAACCCTATGCCCATGACGGTGAACCTATGACACGCGTGCCACAGGTGGCACGCAGAGCCATATGGGTGGGCACGTGAGCTCAGCTCCAGATGATTTTCGGGCTTTCTGGGCCCACTGGAAGTCGGGAAAACAGGCTGTTTCTGGCCTCTGGAGGGCCTCTGAGGGGGTGGGGAAGGCCCATTTTTTGCTCTCCCCAGGCTCCAGAGCCTTTCTAGGAGTCTGGGGAGGGCGAAAACAGCCTCCCCCCCCCCGGAGGCTGGAAACAGTCCATTTGCCGACTTCCGGTGGGGCCATTTCTGGCCTCTGGAGGGCCTCTGAGCGGGAAGCCGGTTTTCGCCCTCCCCAGACTCCTAGAAAGGCTCTGGAGCCTGGGGAGAGCAAAAATAGTCCTACCAGGCCCACCATGCCATCATGTACCAAAAAGCAGGGGGACAGCCGGGGGGGCATGCACGCATGTGTGGGGGGGGGTGGAGCACATAGATTATGGGTGTGGGTACATGCCTGTGCGACCCCCCCATGCTCCCCCCACTTTTGGCACGCGATGGCAAAAAGGTTAGCCATCACTGCCCTACAACATTTCAGACAAACAGCTGTCCAGTCTCTTCTTCAAAACCTCCAGGATTGGAACTCCTACAACTTCTGGTGGCAAGTTGTTCCACTGATTAATTGTTCTCATACTCAGGAAATTTCTCCTTAGTTTGAGGTTGCTTCTCTCCTTGATTAGTTTCCACCCATCGCTTCTTCTCCTGCCTTCAGGTGCTTTGAGGAATAGGCTGACCCCCCTCCTCTTCTTTGTGGCAGCCCCTTAGATATGTGACAGTAGGGACGTTGCTATGGTCGCAAGTGTGAGGATCGCTGGTAAGTCCCTTTCTTCAGTGCTGTGTAACTTTGAACGGTCGCTAAACGAATAGTTGTAAGTCAAGGACTGTTAGAAAAGTTTTTAGTTTAGGTTGTAGAGGACAATAAGATCTTGGAATGTCCCAGCAGCTACAATTAAGCCAGATTTCTTTTATCAAGAAAAACTTTTGTTTATTTCAAATCAATAAACTATTTACATTTTAAATCACAGAACATTGTGTCTTGGTCTTTATTTATTTCTGAGGTAAATGTGCCTAGAGCATAATCCCTTCCTCTCTCTTTTCTCCTGTGTGTCTCCCATGTATCTCCCATGTGTCTCCCCTGTGTGTGTGGCTAAAGGGGGTCATATTTATAGGGTGGCTAAGTCACTCCCCCTTCAGTCCCTTAGACAAAATGGAGGGAAAGTATAAACAAAAAACCACCCTTCCAGTGTAGACAGTGTGGTTCAGTGGCACTGTTTCAGATAATTATCTGACAAGGACTACCTGTACACTTCTTACCTTTCCGTGGTCACTAATCCCCGAAGCTGAACATTGGCCAACAGATACCTATCACAACAGCCTACAGGAATATATAATCTATTCCATGTTGGTGAACAGGTGAGAAGAACATATCGTTAAAATATTCCTCTGTGTTGTACCATCTGTACTTTAGGGGGCGGCTGATTTTAACAGGAACCCCCTGCCTCCCCCTCACAGATCAAATATTCAATACATACTTTGAGATTCGCTCCACCCAATCATAATTCTGATTAGATATTTACAGAACCTCAGTAGGGGACTGGAGGATAAAACATACGATGAACGGTTGCAGGAACTGGACATGGCTAGTCTAGTGAAGAGAAGGACCAGGGGAGACAGGATAGCAGTCTTCCAATATTTGAGGGGCTGCCACAGAGAGGAAGTGGGAGTCAAGCTATTTTCCAAAGCACGCAAAGGCCAGACAAGGAATAATGGATGGAAACTGGTCAAGAAGAGATTCAACCAGGAGTGAAATCCAACAGGTTTAGCGGAAATTTTGAGTGGTTCGGAGAATTGGCAAATACCACCCTTGGCTGGCCCCGGAGTGGGGTGGGAATGGAGATTTTGCAGTATCCTTTCCCCAGGAGTGGGGAGGGAATGGAGATTTTGCAGTATCCTTCCCCTGTGATGCCCACCAAGCCACGCCCACGGAAACAGTAGTAAAAAAATTTGGATTTCACCACTGGATCACACTTGGCCAATAAAGAATTCTATTCTCTATTTTTCTTGCCACTGTTGAGTGAATCCCTGCAGTTGTTAAGTTAGCAACAGGGTCGTTAACTGAATCTGGCTTCCCCACTGACTTTGCTTGTCAGACGGTCACAAAAGGGGATCCCGGGACCCCACGACTGTCATAAATATGAGTCAGTTGCCAAGCGTCTGAATTTGGATCACCCTGGGGATGCTACAACGGTCGTAAGTGTGAAAAAATGGTCATAGGTCGCTTTTTCCAGTGTTGTTGTAACTTCGGACGGTCACTCAATGAACCGTTGTAAGCCGAGGACTCCCTGTAGTCACGTTTGTGATCCTTCTTCCTCCTACCTGTCCTATGCAATTGACTACACAAACCAGAAGGCACCTGCAAAAAAGCCAAGGATGCAACTGCATAATTAAAGCGCTCTCCCTTTTTCCTGGTGTTGCTTAAGATCAGGGGTGTCAAACTTAAGGCCCGGGGGCCGCATCCGGCGCATGTGGTGCTTAGATCTGGCCCACGGGGCCACCCTGTGGTGATCTGGCCCACGAAGGACCGGCTAGCAGTGCCTTTGCCAGTGAAAACGGAGCTCGGGAAGGCTGCATGTGGCCCTTCTGGGCTCTCTTTTGGCCATGACAGCCTCCTGCAGCCCTCTGTTAGTGAAAACGGAGCTCAGGGGAGCCACCCGCGGTCCTCCCGAGCTCCGTTTTCACTGGCAGAGGCACTGCGGGCTGCTCCTTGGCTGTTTCCAGGGCGGCTCCGTGGATCTAAGCACTCCGTGGGCCAGAAGCCCATCTCCGCTGGCAGAGGGCTGCGTAAGGCCGTCGCGCAGGTTCGCCCAGCACCGAAAATATGACCGCCCTTTGCTCGCACGCGTGGCTTCCACGCATGCGCGTGGCTTGAAAACGTGGCTACATAGGATGGCATAGCGCCAACGGGGGGAGGCAGTAAGCAGGTCGCTACTACCGGTTTGCCCGAACCGGTGGAATACCATCTCTGCCGTCAAGGCCAAAAATGGAGCCTCAACAAGTGATGTCGAGCTGGCCATGCCCATCCTGACCACACACATACCCTGCCCCCCCCCGACAGTGATGGGTTTCAAATTTTTTTACTACCGGTTTTGTGGGTGTGGCTTGGTGGGCGTGGCATGGCTTGGTGGGCGTGGCAAGGGAAGGATGCTGTAAAATCTCCATTCCCTTCCCAATCCAGGGGAAGGATACTGCAAAATCCCCATTTCCTCCCGATCAGCTGGGACTCGGGAGGCAGAGAATAGATGGGGGCGGGGCCAGTCTCAATTTTTACTACCAGCTCTCCGAACTTCTCAAAATTTCCGCTACCGGTTCTCCAGAACTGGTCAGAACTTGCTGAAACCCACCTCTGCCCCCCAAGGACAAAAACGACCCTGTGGTGGCCCTCAATGAAATCGAGTTCGACACCCGTGCTTAAGATGGAACTGAAGAAATTGAAACAGGAATGAAATCGCTGGAAGAAATATCAGCCCTGCTCAGATAGGCGGATGACGCCCCTTTGATGCTGGATAGGAGAAAATCTCCGGGATCTCTCGCCGAGGATAAAGGAGGAGCGTGCGAAAGCCGCTTTGCTACTCGGCATTAAAGACAGGGAGAGGATGTCAACAAGCTGTTGCAAAGCCAGAACAAACAGGCAGAGAAGTTGTTGAAGTAATCACAGGGATTTTCAAAGGCGCCTCGGGACGGTTTGAAGCCATGAAATAAAGAGAGGCCGGCTATTGCTTTCTCTCTCCACTAAGAGAGAAAGGCTATGGACGATGCCTTCCTCAGCTGCAGAGACATCAGAAGGACAACGAGGAAGACGAGGGGGGAGGAGGGAGGAGGAGGAGGGGGAGGAGGAGGAGGGGAGGAGGAGTGGGAGGAGGAGGAGGGGAGGAGGAGGAGGAGGGGGGAGGAGGAGGAAGAGGAGGGGGAGGAGGAGGGAGGAGGAGGGGGAGGAGAGGAAGAGGGGTGCGAGGAGGAGGGGGAGGAGGAGGGGGAAGGGGAGTAATAGGAGGGGGAGGAGGAGGAGGGAAAGGGAGGGGAGGAGGAGGGGAGGAGGGAGAGAAGAGGAAGAGGAGTGGGAGGAGGAGGGAGGAGGAGGGGGAGGGGAGGAAGAGGAGGGGGAGGAGGAGGAGGGGAGGGGAGGAAGGGGGAGGGGGAGGAAGAAGAGGAGGAGGAGGAGGGAGAAGGAGGGGGAGGAGGAGGAGAGAAGGAAGAGGAGGGTGGAGGAGGGGGAAGGGGAGGAGGAGGGAAGAGGAGCGGGAGGAGTGTCACAAGTAAATGCCTTATTCTCTAATAGGGGAATTGTATATACACGGGGTATTAGGGGTTAATTTATTCTTCCTCTCTTAATATATTCATATGTAACCACTCCCATCCTTTACTCCGCCTTGTTAATATAAAAGGCGTTGTATGCACCTCCTCCTTGCTTCTATCTACAATCACTCAGAGAATATAGAATGCCTACTGTAAATAAATAGTGTTAATGTTTGAATAATTCATTCTTGAATCATTTATTGAGTCTGATCCTTGAAATTACGCAACAATCTGGTAGCAGAGGATGGTTAAATTGACTCAATAAAAATCAAATATGCCTAAGAGAGAAAACTCCACAAACAAAAGAGAAAGACCCAACACCAGGGCACACAGTAAAGAGATGGAAACGGATCAAGAAATGATCGATGAATCCACAACTATAATATCAAAAGAATCTGAAGACTGCACTACAGACAACGAGGAGATAATTGATGAAACTGATGACCAAGAAGAGAACAAGATAGAAAACAACGAACTCAGGTCAGAGATACTGAGACTTTTGAAAAGTCAAAAGGATGACGAAAATCTCATCGCGAACCTCCAAGACATCATAAAAAACAGCGGAGCAGCGAGAGAAAAACACATCGTAACAGATGAATCTAAAGAATCAAAAATGGTGAGCGAATTGCCCGTAGATAAGAATATAACAAAAAAGAAGACTAACGGTCCCACACAAAATTTTGAATGGCAGCCATCTTGGTTTCAACAGACCACTAAGATGAGCGAAGCAGAGCCAATCAGAAAACAGAATTCAAAATGTCTGGCGCGAAAAGTTCTACATAATGCAAAAGGCAAAAAAGAAAAAATCTACTCTTCAGAAGAATCTGACACAGACATCGAAGAAACTTCAATCGAAATGCAAATAGAATCAGCAATGAAAACTCTTTTTGCAACATTCGGTCCAAAATTAAGAATTACAAAAGAATCAACAAAAGCTAGCAATCGAGAAATAAAGAAAAGACAAGCAAGCAAGCAAACATCTCAGAATCTACCCGCTTCTATCCAGACGACGAGAGCACCGACGCCTGAACCCAGAGAACCCTGCAAATACTCCCCCACGCCACAGACGATTCCAGGAACCAGAGATCTCAACAAGAACTACTTCAGCGAAAAGAAACAAGCGCCTGCCGTCACCTGGACACCCAAGATCGAACCAGAAACCGAATCATCGGAAGAGGAACACTACGAGGGAGCTGCAGCAGCGAGAACCTCTTCCGACGGCTTCAGAAGCAAAATGAGCAACGCGCATGCGCAAACACACACAGACAACTACGGAGGACATGAAGAGCAGAGAGAGCCATTCAGACTCATTGCAAGCATACCCACACCATTCTGCAACTATCAACACTTGCAAGATCACGGACTACCTCCACTTGTAAGTAATGGAACAAATAATATTGGGAACTTGCCCAATGATTTCCCAAAACTGAGAATAGATGGTATTAATTTGCAGGAATGGTGTCAACAACTTCAGGTTGTTTTTCTAAAAGAGAACTTATTATTCTTTATAACTAACCCCCCCAAAAGACCTTGGACTCTAAAATTGGACTGCCTGCACCACAGAGCATTCTACTTATTAATATCTAGTATATCTCCTGCTATGTACCATAGTATTAAGCATAATTTGACTGTCTCAGAAATTATTCAATGCATGTTTAAATTGTTTCATAGTGAAAGTGTAGCAACTACTACAAGAATGTCTAAAGATTTCTTCTCAGCTAGGATAAAGCCAGGGGTTACTATAAGTGAACATTTGATATCTCTAAACAAAATCAGAGCAGAGCTACATTTAAGGGGAGAGATAATTTCAGATCAAACAATGAAAAGTGTTATTATTAATTCATTAGACCCATCATGGGATAACTATATATCACATTTAGACACAATTAATTTAGGATACTTATCCATAGAGAATTTATCAAATAAGCTAATAGCTGAAGATAATTCAAGAAGGAGTCGCTATAATAATCACATAGAACATAGACAAAGTAAGAGAGTAGTATTTCAAGAAAAATATCGAGAATCAATTGAATGTCACAATTGTGGATCCAAAGAACATTGTAGAAGAGATTGTCCTAAATTCCTTAGAGAAAGACAAAAACATGACTATAGAAGTAGATACCATAACAGACAATCATCCATTGATAGACATAGATATAGAAGCTCACCTAATTATAGAGAACATAGAGGGGGCAGGGATAATTCGAGAGATAAAAAGTCTGGATCACTAAATGGATTAAATAAACATAATATAACTAACATACAACATTCAGGGGACAATGATTGGCTCATTGATTCTGGGGCAACTAATCACACAACACATAACAAAAATATATTATCTTCATTTGTAGAAGATAAATTTGTAATTAAGGTAGCCAATCAAGAAAAGGTCCAAGTTATTGGTAGAGGAAATGTAAACTTACCCGGTCTAGGAAAAATAGAGGGGGTATTACTAATACCAGAAATACCTCATAACATACTTAGTGCAATAAAACTAAGTAGAGATTCTGACATAAATATAGTATTCTCAAAAGGAAAAGCAACATTAGAGAAAGACAAAACAAGCTTGGGTAGTGTGATTGTCAAAGGAGGTCTACCATATTTGGTTATAAAAGAAAAATGGTTACACAATATTGATTCTAACATGGAAGATGACAATAACATAGAAAATGAAGACAATAGCAATAGTGATAATGAGGAACATGAAACAATTCATAGCCACAAAGACACATCTATTAATGACACATCCAATAACAAAAAACCTACAATTGGAAAACCAATCCACGATGAATGTGCGCATATTTTACATAGGAAATTAGGACATGCTAGTTTTCCTGTAGTACAAAAAATGATTGAACATGCTGAAGGTGTTAAAATAAAAAATTGTAAAAACTATTTGGAATGCTCAGTATGTAAATCCACAAAACTCAAAACTAGTCCCAAACCAAGAAAGGCAACAAGATCAACTAATCAAATTTTTGATTTGGTACATATGGATCTGGTTGGTCCATTAACACCATCAATCACATATAGAAAAAGATACTTTCTGACTATTGTAGATGACTATAGTCGTTATGGATTTGTCTACACTTTAAAACACAAAGATGAAACATTTCAAAAATTTAAAGAGTTTTACAAACGTGTAGAAACACAACATAATATTAAAATAAAACAAATCATGACAGATAGGGGATCTGAATTCATGTCAAAAGAATTCTCCCAATGGCTAAAAGACAAAGGGATGCTACATTTCACGTCTAGCCCTTTCTCTGCATTCCAAAATGGAGTAGTAGAGAGAAAGAACTCGACACTACAAACCATGATTAGAAGCACATTAGAAGATGCTGGCTTAGGAAAACAATTCTGGTCAGAAGCATTACAATACTCCAATTATACACAAAATAGAACTTGGTCCAGCATTATAAACAAGACACCATACGAATTAATGTACAATAGAAAACCCAAAATAACACACATGCACATATTTGGAGTCACAGCGGATGTACACATACCAAAACAATTGAGGCGTAAAGGGGAAAACGTATCCAGAAGACTTAGATTCATGGGATATGAAACAGGCACAAAAGGGTACAGATTTATTGATAATAACAACAAATTTATAATTTCTAGAACAGCTGTATTTCATGAACAGGCCAATTGGTCTAAAATACATCTTAATGAAATATTCCCAACCACAAATTTAGACACTGAGCATAAAGATAAAATAGGTAGAGAAGAACACAATCACAACACACATAGAAACAAAAATAAAACATGGACAAATAGTCAACATAGAATAAAGACAGATTCATTAACTAAAAAAGAGGCAAGATACCTACACGATAACGATAGCAAACTAGAAAAAACAATCAGATGTAACAGAAATCAGGTGCCAAGCAAATACAAAGATTACGTAATGTACATGGATAGTGAAGCATCAACGCCAAACACATACAAGGAAGTATTAAAGCTCCCCACTGAAGAAAGAAAAAGATGGGAATCAGCCATGGCTAAGGAGATGGACAGTCTACAAGAATTAAATGTATTCACACCTACCCCTGCACCTAAGGATAAAACTATTATAGGCACCAGGTGGATATACAAAATTAAAAATCTGGAAGAAGGCAACACATTATACAAAGCTAGATTAGTTGCACAAGGTTATGCTCAAAAATATCCTGAGGATTACACAGACACGTACTCTCCCACAGTAAGGACTGAGAGTGTCAAGACAGCTTTAGTTATAGCATCTGCACTTAACCTTGATGTATTTCAATATGACATACAGACTGCGTACCTACACGCAAAACTTGATAAAGAGATATATGTAAGGGCACCTCATAGTCAATACACAAACAAAAATGAAACTTGGTTATTGAATAAAAGTTTGTACGGATTGAAGCAATCTGGCAAACGTTGGTATGAATGTTTAGTCAAAGTACTCAAAACCATGAATTTCAATGCCACCACTGCAGACAACTGTTTCTTTGTCAAAAAAGAGGGTGATTCCTTAGAATTTGTGTTAATTTATGTGGATGATATTTTGTATATCGGTAAACATAAAGAAAAAAGAGATACATTTGTAACAAAACTAAATGAACATTTTTCTTTAAAATCATTGGGGAAGGTTAATAAATATCTTGGAGTTCAAATCAGTAAAACCAAAAAAGGATTCAAACTTTCTCAGAAAGATAAAATTATAGAGCTTCTAAACAAGTGCAATTTGAATGATGCTAAGTCTTGTGACACCCCTATGCAAACAGATTTCTTAAGGAACATAGATGAATCATCCCCTGAATTTAAGGATAATACACTTTACAGATCAGTTATTGGTTCCCTTTTGTATATTTCTAATTGGACTAGACCTGATATTGCTTTGCCCCTCAATCTGTTATCCAGGTACGTTAGCAAACCCTTAATGTACCATTGGGAAGCTGTTAAAAGAATATTAAGGTACTTAAAGCACAGCTTAGACTTCTGTTTACTACTGGAACCTAATAATGTCAAAGAGCCCGTCCTCACTTGTTACGCTGATGCGGATTGGGCAGGTGATACCATATGTAGAAAAAGCACATCAGGTTATATATATTTTTCTTAACGACTGTCCAGTTTACTGGTATACTGGAAAACAGGATTTAGTAGCTACATCAACAACCGAGGCAGAATATGTTTGTTTGTCTAAAGCCTCCAACAATCTTGTATGGTTTAATGATTTGTTATCAAATATTTGGAAAAATCCTTCATTGCCATTTATCATACATGAAGATAACAAAGCTGCTATTGAGATATCTAGATCTGATGCTATTGGCCAAAGATCCAGACATATAGATATAAAATTCAAGCACGTGAGACAATTATCTCAAGATGGATTTATTAAAGCAGTTCACTGCGAAACATCAGAACAAATAGCTGACATATTGACTAAGCCTTTGCCATCTAAACAACACAAATATTTAACTTCTAAATTGCAAGTTTTGTATTGTTCTGAATCTGAATGTAATTATTGTTGTATAACGAATCGGCATTTAGAGGGGGATTTGTCACAAGTAAATGCCTTATTCTCTAATAGGGGAATTGTATATACACGGGGTATTAGGGGTTAATTTATTCTTCCTCTCTTAATATATTCATATGTAACCACTCCCATCCTTTACTCCACCTTGTTAATATAAAAGGAGTTGTATGGACCTCCTCCTTGCTTCTATCTACAATCACTCAGAGAATATAGAATGCCTACTGTAAATAAATAGTGTTAATGTTTGAATAATTCATTCTTGAATCATTTATTGAGTCTGATCCTTGAAATTACGCAACAAGGAGAAGTGAACTTAACTTTTTAAAGTCGAGGACTACCTGAAAAGCACTTAATCGACCTGTGGAATTCATTGCCATGGGATGTAGTCAACCAATCAATCAAAATAGAGCTGTAGGGTTCGGGCGATCCTCTAGCCAAGGATCGCTGGGGTTCAGCAAACCTCCAAATGCCACCCCTGGCTTGCCCCGCCCCGCCCCTCCTCTCCTCTCCTCTCCTCTCCTCCCTTCCCTTCCCTTCCGTTCTCCCTCTTTCTTTTCCTCTCTCTCCCCCTTTCTTTCCACCCCCCTCTGTCTCTTTCTTTTCCTCTCTCATTCTCTCTCTCTCTGTTTCCTTTCCCCTCTCTTTGTCATTTCTCTCTGTCTCTCCCTCCCTCTCTCCCTCCCTCTCTCTTTTCCTGGCATCCCCCTCATTGGAACACCTCTAGCCTGACTGCTTCCCTCCCCTCCCCTCCCCAAATTCTGTGTTTTCCTTGGTGGCAAAGTATAATCCAAATGTCAGATTTCCAAGTAACACCCCCAACGAAGGAAGTCTCCGAGGCTTGAAGTTCCTCAAAGTTCCATTTTATTAGAGATGCCATATTGGCACATCTGGGAAAACCCGAATCTGAAAGCTTCCAGGTTTTCCCCACCCAAAGGAAAGTCCAAGTCCCTTCCCCTGCACCCACATCTCCATCACGTGGCCCAATCGAAGCACCGTCCCAACTGGAGATGCCTCCCAGTCATCTGACTCCAGGTGCAGGGCAAGATGTCCTTGACTCTCTGAGAAAAGAATGTTATTATGGCTAGATATCTCCCAAACTCCATGCAATCCCCCCTCTCGGTTTCCCACAGCACTAAATGTGGCAGCCCTGAAGATCCAAAGAAAAAGATGGCCGCCAGGACAGAGGTGGGATTCACCTACCTTCCCTACCAGTTCACAAATGTGATCGTATGTGCCACCTCTGCGCATGTGCATGGCCTTCTGCGTATGTGCAGTAGTCGCGCATTACATCCGGGCGGGTGGGCGGAGCCTCTCGCAGTCACAGCTTCCGGTTCGGACAGAACCGGCTGAATAACACCACTGCTCCAGGGCTGACACCAATTCTATTGGCATCTCCTTCTCAATTTTTACTCTCGTCGCTTCTTAACGCAGCCCAGTTTGATGGCTCTCTAATTTCATGCAGCCCCTCGAAAGGACTGCAGATAAAAAATCAGCAAGATAGAAAACCAGAGACATGGCAGAGACAAATCTCTCCAGATATTTTTTTGGGGGGAAGGAGAGGAAGCAATTGTAGGTGGACAACGGGGTGAATTTACGCTGGCAAAAAAAATTCAGAATGAATGTGCCAGCCCCTTTCCTGACGGCAGGTAGTCCTCGACTTACGACCACAACGGAGCCCAAAATTTCTCTTGCTAAGCGAGACAGTTGTTAAGTGAGTTTTGTCTCATTTTACGAGCTTTCTTGCCATGGTTGTTAAGTGAATTTCCACTGCAGTTGTTCAGTTAGTAACACGGTTGTTAAGTGAATCTGGATTCCCCATGGAATCCAGATTTTTTTTGGTCAGAAGGTCGCAAAAGGTGATCGCATGACCCCCAGGGATGCAGCAACCGTCGTAAAGGTGAATCAGTTGCCAAGTGTCTGAATTTTGATCTCGTGACCCTGGGGATGCTACGACGGTCGTAAGTGTGAAAAACGGTCCCAAGTCACTTTTTCCAGTGTTGTTGTAACTTTGAACAAACTGTTGTAAGTCAAGGACTACCCGTACAGGTAATGTAACTTTGGATCATAACTTTGTCGTAACTTTGGGTCATAACTTTGACCCATCGTACAGGTAGTCCTCGACTTATGACTATTTGTTTAACTATGGATCAAAGTTATGACCCAAAGTGATGACCCAAAGTTATAAAGATGACTTTTGATCTATTCTCAAAGTTACGATTTTTATTCTCATAGTTATGATTACTACCTGTAATCAGAAATTATTAAATTAAATTAAATTAAATTAAATTAAATTAAATTAAATTAAATTAAATTAAATTAAATTAAATTAAATTAAATGGCAGAAGCTTTCATGAGCTGCAGCTCACCATTGGATGCATCTGTTAGTTGGAAAAGACGATTTGGTGAGAAAAGAAAGAAGCGAAAAGGGCTTGTGAATATATCAACTAATGTCTCCTAAAATTTGCATAAAGAAGAGGTGTCGGCAGGGAGGGGTCTTCAAACAGTGTAAGTGAGGGCTGCAAATCACATGATCCAAGCCCCGCCTCTTATTTGTATGCATCCGTCAATCAAGCAAGCAAGAAGAAGGATCATACTGAGACCAGCAAGAGCAATGCATTATTGAGAGGTTAGCGTGTTGGGTAAGGGGTGAGAAAATGTGTCCAGGGAAGGCAAGCAGGCTCCTCCCTTTCAGAGAAATGCATCGGAGGGAGTTTTTGAAAGGATCCAATTGGAATGGTTAAAAGGGGCAATTTGTGACATTGGAGGAAAGGAAGGATATCAAAGGATGTTCAGCTAAGAAATAGGAGAAAATAAAATTAAAATATTGGCACTCCTTTCTTCTCCTCTACCTCTTCCCTCCTCTTCCCCTCTTCCTCTTCTTCTCCTTCTCTTCTTCCTCTCCTCTTCCTCCCATCTTCCTTCTCTTTCTTCTCCTCCTCCTCCTTTGAGATAAGGTTATTCCCTGTGCTATAAAACTTCCACAGTAGTAGGCCTGCCTATGTTAATGGGACATAGCCAAGGATATTTGGCTTGCTGCGTGTATTCACCTTCTTCTTTCCCTCCCATCCTTCTCCTTCTCCTTTTTTTTTTTAATTTGATTTATATGCTGCCCTTTTCTGGAGACTCAGGGCGGCTTACAATGCGTTAAGCAATAGCCTTCATACTTTTTGTATATTTATACAAAGTCAGCTTATTGCCCCCACAATCCGGGTCCTCATTTTACCTACCTTAGAAAGATGGAAGGCTGAGTCAACCTTTTCCTTTTCCTTTTCCTTTTCCTTCTCCTTCTCCTTCTCCTTCTCCTTCTCCTTCTCCTTCTCCTTCTCCTTCTCCTTTTCTTCTTCTTCTTCCTCCTCCTCTTCCCCTTCCATCCTTTTCCTTCTCTTCTCCTTCTCCTTCTTCTTCTTTTCTCCTTCTTCTTCCTCCTCCCCTTCCCCTTCCATCCTTTTCCATCTCCTTTCCTTCTCCTTCCATTCTCCTCCTCCTCCTCCTCCTTCTCCTTTCCCTTCCATTCTTCTCCTTCTCTTCCCTTCCATTCTTCTCCTTCTCCTCTCCTTCTCCCTTCCCTTTCTTCTTCTTCTTCTTCTTCTTCTTCTTCTTCTTCTTCTTCTTCTTCTTCTTCTTCTTCTTCTTCTTCTTCTTCTTCTTCTTCTTCTCCTCCTCCTCCTCCTCCTCCTCCTCCTCCTCCTCCTCCTCCTCCTCCTCCTCCTCCTTCTCCTTTCCCTTCCATTCTTCTTCTTCCTCTTCTTCTTCTCCTTCTCATTTCCCTTCCATTCTTCTTCTTCTCATCTTTCTCCTCCTTTTCCTCCCATCCTCCTCCTCCTTCTTCTCCTTTTCCTCCCATCCTTTTCCTTCTCAACATTTACTCTTTTTATTTATTCATATTGTGTTATTATTTTTTTTATTAAACATTAAGGCTGCCCAGCTCCACGGTGTCACAGCTCACCTTTCGCAAACAACACCTGGAGAGAAAAGATTTGCTCTCTCCCTGCCTCTTGCAGCAAATCTCTTTACAAAACTCACCCCAAATCCTGGCAGGAGAATTTTCCCCTCTTGCAAAAACAGACAATGAAGTTAGGCAAAGAAAAGGAAAGGAAAGGAAAGGAAAGGAAAGGAAAGGAAAGGAAAGGAAAGGAAAGGAAAGGAAAGAAAAGAAAAGAAAAGAAAAGAAAAGAAAAGAAAAGAAAAGAAAAGAAGGCTAAGATTACAGAAGGAAAGTCAGCTGGTGGCGGAGCCAGACTAAAACCAGCTCTTCAAAGCTGCGATTTCTAGCACTGCCACATTATTTATCTATATTAATGTTGCTTGAAGGCAAATTAAGCAGCTGGGAGAAAAGAAAGTGCTCCGCAAAAACAGTGATTAAAGAAAAACAGCGTCTGGAGTTCAGAGCAAGCCAAGAGCAGCCGGGTTTGGCCTGTCGCCTCTGAGAGGAGCCCCTTGCGTCTGGAGCTGTCAAGACGAGGGGAAATAAAAAGGGAGCAATCAGCTGGGTTTCTTTGCACCCACCCTGGGGGACTCCTGTTGTACATTGATTCCTCTTCCTCCCTCCTGCTCCCTCCCTCCCTCTCTCTCTCTCTCTCTCTCTCTCTCTCTGTTTCTTTTCCTCTCTCATTCTCTCTCTCTTTCTCTCTCCCTCCATCTCACTCTTTCTTTCATTCTCTCTGTTTCTTTTCCTCTCGTTCTCTCTCTCCCTCTCTCATTCAATCTCCCTCTCTCATTCTCTCTCTCATTCTCTCTCCCTCTCATTCTCTCTCTCTTTCATTCTCTCTCTGTTTCTTTTCCTCTCTCATTCTCTCTCTCTCTTTCTCTCTCACTCTTTCTCTCTCTTTCATTTTCTCTCTCTTTCTCTCTCCCTCCATCTCACTCTTTCTTTCATTCTCTCTGTTTCTTTTCCTCTCTCATTCACTCTCTCCCTCTCTCATTCACTCTCCCTCTCTCTCATTCTCTCTCTCATTCTCTCTCCCTCTCATTCTCTCTCTCTTTCATTCCCTTCTGTTTCTTTTCCTCTCTCATTCTCTCTCTCTTTCTCTCTCACTCTTTCTCTCTCTCTTTCATTCTCTCTCTCTTTCTCTCTCCCTCCATCTCACTCTTTCTTTCCTTCTCTCTGTTTCTTTTCCTCTCTCATTCACTCTCTCCCTCTCTCATTCACTCTCCCTCTCTCTCATTCTCTCTCTCATTCTCTCTCCCTCTCATTCTCTCTCTCTTTCATTCTCTCTCTGTTTCTTTTCCTCTCTCATTTCTCTCTCTCTTTCTCACTCTCTCTTTCTCTTTCATTCTCTCTCTCTCCCTTTCTCTCTCCCTCCATCTCCCTCTTTCTTTCATTCTCTCTGTTTCTTTTCCTCTCTCATTCACTCTCCCTCTCTCTCTTTCATTCTCTCTCTCCCTCTCATTCTCTCTCTCCCTCTCATTCTCTCTCTCCCTCTCATTCTCTCTCTGTTTCATTCTCTCTCTCATTCTCTCTGTCTCCCTCTCATTCTCTATCTCTCTTTCTCTTTCACTCTCTCTCACTTTCTCTCTCGTTCATTCCCTCTCTCTTTCTCTCTCTCCATCTCTCATTATCTCTCTCCCTTTCTCTCTCTCCCTCCATCTCACTCTTTCTGTTTCATTCTCTCTGTTTCTTTTCCTCTCTCATTCTCTCTCTCCCTCTCATTCACTCTCCCTCTCTTTCATTTTCTCTCTCTCATTCTCTCTCCATCTCTCATTATCTCTCCCTTTCTTTCTTTCTCTCTCTCCCTCCATCTCACTCTTTCTTTCTCTCTTTCATTCTCTTTCTTTTCCTCTCTCATTCTCCCTCCCTCTCCCTCTCTCATTCTCTCTCTCCCTCTCTTATTCTTTCTCTCTCTCCCTCCCTCTCTCTCTCTCATCTCCTTTCATGCCATGCGTTGCACTCAGTTTCTGAGTTAATCCAATTCCTGGATTTGCACTGCTGAAGATGACCTGGGGTGGCCAATGATGGAAGAATATGCTAAAGATAATCCTCAACTTGCAACAATTCATTGAGTGAACAAAAGTTACACATTTAGCATTCAAAGTTACAAAAGTTACAACGTTACACTGAGAAAGTGACTTAAGGCCCACACTTACGACCGTTGCTGCATCCCCAGGGTGACATGCTCAAAATTCAAACGCTTGGCAAATGGTTCGTATTTATGACCGTTCCACTCTCCCAGCATCGTGTGATCCCTTTTAGTGACCTTCTGACCCGCAAAATCAATAGAGAAGCCAATTTCACTTTATACTGTGTTGCAGGTATTCCTTGACTTGCAACCATTTGTTTAGTGACAGCACTGAAGAAAGTGACTTATGATTGTTGTTAGGATATGGTTTGAGCCTAACAAGTTGTCCAGGCAATATATGTGTTCTGTGACTTTAATATGAATATGTATTGTGTGACTTTAAGGCTTTACTGCTGATTCATTGTAATGCTGAGTCATGCTGTAATTAGTTGTGAACGTATTTAAGAAAGGTACTGTAACGTATTCAGTTGATGATAAGCTACCATTGTGTGTGGAGTTGCTATCATTGTGCTATCATCGGTTGGATGGATCTGCTACCATCGTGGTTTGTGAACCAGAGTGACTTTGTTATTCTAACCAACTACTGTTTGTGTGGTAAGAAGATTTTATATCACTGGACTGATTTAACTGGCAAAGACTTGGATTTGATTTAAAGACTATGAGATTGTTTTTTCACTATAAAGTAAACTTTTGGTAAACCAGTTTGCACATCTCTTATTCATTGCTCTCAGCAACGTTTCTCTGTGCTCTACACTCTGCTGGTTGGTAACACAACAACAATATCCTTAACAATTGTTTTTCACATTTAACAACCATTGCAGGAACTCCATGATCACATAATCATAACTTGGGCACTTGGCAAACGGTGTGTACTTTATGATGGTTGCAACTTTCCGGGGTCATAAGATTGTTCTGACCTAGGCTTCCTGAGTCAGTAAAACCCACGAGTAGTCCCAAAAACCTCTTTTATTGCAACAGCTGTGAATTACGTTCATTCACAGATGAGTCCCAAATAGTTGAAAAGAGTCCTTCGGGATAAGGCTGATAATCACCCACCTTTATCTCCCTTGACACGCGGCCAAAGATCTAATTGGCAAAGCCACACGGAGTCCAGAATCAAACAGAGCTTCAGGCTTTAAACTGCACAGAATTAACAACGTTGCTTCCTGCAAAGGCCCACATGCCTTCGCTCCTCTTTTAAGTCTTATGGGAGGGGCCAATCATCTCCAGGGCTTACTCCTGAGTCGTCCCTTTTGTCTTAACTGTACTTGTCTTCTGGCCGCTCTGCGCATGCGCGCACTGGGGACAGGCTCCCCCTGTTTCTCTGCCTCACTGAGGTCCGACTCTGGAGGCTCCGGAGGCAGCACGTACCTCCCAGATGGCCCTTTCTCTGCCTCCGATGCAGAACCCTTGTCCGAGCCTTCCCCAGACTCCAGGACTGGCCCATGTTCCTCCCCAGCCTCCTCACTGTCCGACTCCGCTGCCAGCTCCGCACAACAGAGATCGCCATTTGCAATCTCCCCAGCTGGCTTCTGACCAGCAAAGTCAATGAGGAACATAGATTTGTTTAATGACCATATGACTCACTTAAGAATGGCAGTTTTTGGCATAACCGTCCCAAAAAATGGTCATAAAATCAGGTGCAACTTGCTGAACAACGGTCTTGCTTAGCAACAAAAATTCTGGCCCCAGTTGTGGTTGTCAGTCATGTGTGGATAATCAGAATAGAGCTGGAGGGGACCTTTGAGATCTTCTAGTCCAACCCCTGCTCAACCAGGAGATGCTACACAATTTCAGACAAGTGGCTGTCCGGTCCTTTTTTAAAAGCCTCCAATGATGGAGCATTCACAACTTCTGGAGGCAAGTCGTTCCGCTGGTTAATTGTTCTCAGTGTCAGGAAATTTCTTTTTAATTCTAGGTTGGCTGTTTCCTTGATTAGTTTCCATTCATTGCAGTGGTGGGTTCCTCCCGGTTCGGTCCGGTTCAGCCGAGCTGGTAGAAGTGACGATATGACGTCACCAAACCGGTTCTCTCCCCCTGCCCTCCCACCCCCCACCCACGTTATTCTTACCTTTTATTTGGTCCCACCCCCAATCTATTGCTGCCTCCTGAGTCCCAACTGATGACTAGAGGAAAACAACTGTTTAAACTCTTGCCGCGGGGCTTCAAAGGGCCGTCCTACAGCTGATCAGTGTTAAAAGCAAACAAATGAGTCAGATCGTAAGTGCGAGGACTGGTTGTAAGTGCGAGGACCTTCCAGAAATGACTCTGACCAGCTAGCCACACCCACCTAGTCACATGACCTCCAAGCCACACCCACAAAATAAGCCATGCCCACAGAACCGGTAGTAAAAAAAAATTAGAACCCACCCCTGATTCATTATTTCTTCAGGTGCTTTGGAGAATACATTGTCCCCCTCTTCTCTGTGGCAGCCCCTCAAATACTGGAAGACTGCTATCATGTCATCCTTAGCCCTTCTTTTCACTAGACTAGACATATCCAATTTCTGCAACCGTTCTTCATCTGCCTCAGAATAACAGAGTTGGAAGGGACTTTGGAGGTCTTCTAGTCCAACCTCAAGCAGGAAACCACGTACCATTTCAGACAAATAGTTGTCCAATCTCTTCTTAAAAACCTCCAGTGATGGAGCACCCACAGTTTCTGAAGGCAACGCATTCCACTGGTTAATTGTCCTCACCGTTAGGAAGTTTCTCCTGAATTCCCGGTTGCTTCTCTCTTTGATTAGTTTCCACCCATCGTTCCTTGTCCTGCCTTCCGGTTCTTTAGAAAATAAATTGACCTCTTCTTTGTGGCAGCCCCTCAAATACTGGAATACTGCTATCATGTCCTCCCTAGTCCTTCTTTTCTCTTGTTGTTAGTTGCGAAGTCATGTCCGACCCATCGTGACCCCATGGACCACGTTCCTCCAGGCCTTCCTGTCCTGCACCATCCTCTGGAGTCCCTTTAAGCTCATGCCGACTGCTTCGGTGATTCCATCCAGCCATGTTATTCTCTGCCGTCCCCTTCTTCTTTTGCCCTCAGTCGTTCCCAGCATGAGGCTCTTCTCCAGTGAGTCCTTCCTTCTCCTTAGGTGGCCAAAGTATTTGAGTTTCATCTTCAGGATCTGGCCTTCTAAAGAGCAGTCAGGGTTGATCTCCTCTAGGACTGACTGGTTGGATCGCCTTGCAGTCCAAGGGATCTCGCAGGAGTCTTCTCCAGCACCAGAGTTCAAAGGCCTCGATTCTTTGGCGCTCAGCCTTCCTTATGGTCCAACTTTCACAGCCATCCATTGCAACCGAGAAAACCATCGCCTTGACTATACTCATTTTTGTTGGCAGGTTGATGTCTCTGCTTTTTAGTATGCTTCTATGCTTTATAGTATGTCTTAAGTAGTCTTTTCTCTAGACTAGCCAATATCCAAATCCTGCAACCCAGTGATGGGTTGCCCCCGGTTCAGACTGGTTCGTAAGAACCGGTAGTAAAACTGGCGGGAGACTCCGTCCACCGACCCTGACGTCATCAGGAAGCTTCTGCACAGCTTCTGCACTGCGCAGCCCCGTTGTGAACTAGTAGTAAAGGTAAGTAGAATCCATCCCTGCTGCAACCGTTCCCTATCTATCTATCTATCTATCTATCTATCTATCTATCTATCTATCTATCTATATCTATCTCTAGATAGACAGATATCTATCTCTAGATAGATAGATAGATAAATATTTCTAGATAGATAGATAGATAGATGGATAGATATTTCTAGATAGAGATATCTCTAGATAGATATTTCTAAATAGATAGATATCTCTAGATAGAGATATCTCTAGATAGATAGATAGATCTCTAGATATAGCTAGCTAGCTAGATATAATCTCTCAGACAGATAGATATTTCTAGATAGATAGATATTTCTAGATAGATAGATAGATAGATATTTCTAGATAGATAGATAGATTTCTCTAGATAGAGATATCTCTAGATAGATAAATATTTCTAGATAGATAGATAGATAGATATTTCTAGATAGAGATATCTCTAGATAGATATTTCTAAATAGATAGATATCTCTAGATAGAGATATCTCTAGATAGATAGATAGATCTCTAGATATAGATAGCTAGCTAGATATAATCTCTCAGACAGATAGATATTTCTAGATAGATAGATATTTCTAGATAGATAGATAGATAGATATATCTAGCTAGATAAATATCTCTAGATAGAGATAGATAGATGATACAGAGAGAGATAATCTATCTCTAGATAGATAAATAGATATTTCTAGATAGATAGAGAGATAATCTATCTCTAGATAGATTTTGTAGATAGAGATAGATAGACATTTCTAGATAGAGAGAGAGGGAGGGAGGGAGGGAGGGAGGGAGAGGGAAATAGATAGATAGATGATAGATAGATAGATAGATAGATAGATAGATAGATAGATATAATCTATCTCTAGATAGATAGATAGATATTTCTAGATAGAGATAGATAGATAGATAGATAGATAGATAGATAGATAGATAGATGATAGATAGATAGATAGATAGATAGATAGATAGATAGATGTTGTCGAGGGGTACTTTGCCCGGTGAAGCACAGGTGGTTCCAGAGGGGCTGACAGATATCTCTAGATAGAGATAGATAGATACAGTAGATGCCCTATGATGCAGCATTTTACTCAATTGAAGGTTACAAACAGACAGACACAAGAGTTTGTGATATCTCTTATGTCATAAATTTTTTTATAAAACGAGCTAAATTTCAATTCTGCAGGAGTCACGGTTCCCAGTTTTTGAAAACGTTCTCAAAGTTAGCCTATTTTGAGGTCCCTTAGGCAAAAAAGTTTTGCCTTACGCTCTACCGTTTCGCCCAGTTAAAGGTTACAGACACAAGAGTTCTCCTGGAGTAGCACATAGATAAATATAGATGGACTTTTATTTTTAATCTGTCTGTGGGTGGCTGATTTGTCAGAGTGCCAAGCTTCAAGGGCCCTTCAAAGCTTTAAGCCTCTTCGCTCAGAACAAGGATGAACCTTAAAAAATGGCCAAAACACGTAAATCTTATTTATTTGATTTCTATAGCTGCCCATCTCAACAAAAGACTGTGGGTGGCATAGATCATAACCTTGGTGGATGCTCTATTACAGAGAGAGGAACAAATCAAGGACCGGCATATCTGTTCCCAGCAAGGAAAGATATGAAGGACGAAGTGTTCCCACAGCACTTTTTTCCAGATCAGTTAGAGAAGTCCTCAACCCTCAGGCTGCGGATTGGCACAGGGCCACAGCCTGCCAGAAACCGGGTTGCGCAAACAAGCAAAGTGTTGTGACCTAGGCTTACTGAGTCATTACAAGACACAATTAATCCCAAACAAACCTATTTTATTGTAACAGCTGAGAATTACGTTCATTCCCAGCTGAGTCCCAATTAGTGGCAAAACAGGTCCTTCGGAAGAAGTCCTTCGGGATAATCACCAACCTTTTAACTTCTTTGACACCCTGCCAAAGGCCTTACTTGGCAAAGCCCCACGGAGTTCAAAAACAAACAAGAGATGCCGACTGGAAACAGAGTTAGCAACGTTGCTTCCCTGCAAAAGGCCCCAAGTGTCTTTGTTTCTCTTTTAAGCCTTATGGGAGGGGCCAATCATCTCCTGGCCTTACTCCTGAGATGTCCCTTTTGCTTTAGCTGCTCTTGCCTTCTGGCAGCTCTGTGCATGCGTGCACAAGGAACAGGCTCCTCCTGTTCCTCTGCCTCTCTTTTGTCTGACTCTGGAGGCTCCAGAGTCCGCACATCACTCCCAGATGGCCCTGGCCCCATCTCTGCCTCTGACGCAGAGCCCTCGTCTGGGCCTTCCCCAGACTCCAGGACTGGCCCATGTTCCTCCCTAACCTCCTCACCGTCCGACTGCACTGCCAGCTCTGCAGGCTGCTGGCAGACCACAACACTAAGCCCCATCCGTGGGATGCAGGCAGCACACAAACCACAGCCCCTTCGGTCCACGGGAAAACCTCTCTCCAATGGAATCGGTGTTGTGGCCCACCAGTGGCCAGCAGAACTGGTGGCAGACTCAGACAGTAAGGAGGTTGGGGAGGAACGTGGGCCAGTCCTAGAGTCTGGGGAAGGCTCTGATGAGGGCTCTGCGTCAGAGGCAGAGAGGGGGCCAAGGCCATCAGACAGTTGACAGCTGCCTTCAGAGTCGGACATCAGTGGGGCAGAAGAACAGCTGGAGCCTGTTCCCAGTGTGTGCATGCGCAGAGCTGCCAGGAGAAGGGAACAGCTAAAGAACAAGGGTCGACTCAGGAGTAAAGCCACAGGTGGACAGTGAATGGCCCCTCCCCTAGGGAATAAAGAGGAGCGAAAGGGGAGGGGAGTTTGCAGGAGACAATTAGTTCGCTTAATTGGTTCGTGACTCTCCAAGACTCTTTGCCAAGTTTTGAAGATATCGGCCTGGCAGCTCTCCAAGCCAGATAAGGTCTGTGACTGCAAATTCTCCCTTGAAAGACTTTGCTGGATGTGAATGAGAGGAACTCACAGTAACTTAATAAAAAGGGTTTTTTGTCGGGACAAGGAGTCTGCTTTGTGGTTTGGGGAAGCCTAGATCAGGAACAACCGGTCCCTGGTGCCCCAAAGGTTGGGGACTTCTGAGTTAGAGATCTAGCAAACTGTCAGTCATCCAAAATGACACACCCGGGTTAGCATTAACGTGGCTGATTGATTTTGGGGTGTATGTGTTGCGCAACCTGATGCATGAACCTGGCCCGACAATTTTGATTATGGTTTAATGATTTATTTAAAGACTTTGTAACCCGATTCCCGTAACCTCTTTTGATGTTTGAAAGCGAGGCTAATCTAAATAACACGGTTGATGTAAAATGTAGTCATTAAATTCATCAAGTGGGTGGGAGAGGAGTTGAATGAAGCTGAACGAGGAAGCTAAAATACAGGTAGTCCTCAACTTACGACCACAGCTGAGCCCAACGTTTCCGTTGCTAAGCAAGACAATGGAGTGAATTTTGCGACCCCCCCCTTTTACGACCTTTCTTGCCACAGTTGCTAAGTGAATCACTGCGGTTGTTAAGTGAGGAAGGAGGTTGTTAAGTGAATCTGGGTTCTCCATTGACTTTGCATATCGGAAGGGCGCAGAAGCAGATCACATAACCCCAGGACAATGCAACCGTCACAAATATGAATCAGTTGCCAAGTGTCTGAATTTCAATCATGTGACCACGTGGATGCTGCAACGGTTGTAAGCGTGAAAAAGGGTCCTCCGTCACTTTTTTCCAGAGCCTTTGTAACTTCAAACAGTCACTAAACAAATTGGTTGTAAGTCGAGGACTATCAGTATAAATGAATTTCTCTGATTCAAACAAGGAACAAGCCAAGAACCCCCTAAGCTCCCCCAAGAAGCAGACTGGAGGACTATCTCAGTGGTGGGTTGCTCCCGGTTCGCACCGGTTCGCAAGAACCGGTAGTACAAATTTGTAGTAGTTCGGAGAACCGGTAATAACATTGGCTGGCCACACCCCCGAATCAGTCCCGGCCCGGTTGCTGCTTGCTTACCCCGCCCACTTCATCAAAGGCTTTTTTTTTTTACTTTTAAAAGCATTTTTTATACAACCTCTTCGTCTGAAAAAATGCTTTTAAAAGTAAAAAAAACAAGCTTCTAATAATTGCGTGGCTCAGCTGGGATCATCATAGGCTTCTAAAAGCATTTTTTCCTGCAACCTCTTCAGCCGAAGAGGTTGTAGGAAAAAAAAATGCCTTTAAAAGCCTCTGACGATCCCAGCTGAGTTGCCTGATTGTCAGAGGCTTTTAAAAGCATTTTTTCCCTGCAACCTCTTAAGGTTATAGAAAAAATGCTTTTGAAAGTAAAAAAAAAACAAAAAACTTGGCCACGCCCACCCAGTCACATTACCCCACCAAGCCACACCCACAAAATAAGCCACGCCCACAGAACCGGTAGTAAAAAAAATTAGAACCCACCCCTGGACTATCTGTAGTGTAATAGGGAAGGTACTGGATTAGGAACAGAGGGATCTGATATGGCTGAATGCCACCATTGGTTCTAATCCTTCCGCAGCTGCAGAAGCTCATTGGCTGAATTTGGGCCAGTCCCTCCCTCTCAGCCCAAGAGCCAATCAGATGTGGTGGAGACGGAGACTGGACTAGGAGTTGGGTGGGGCGGTTCTAATTCCCCCTCAAGGCATGAAAGCTCATTGGCTGACTCTAGGCAAGTCCCTCCCTCTCAGCTCAAGAACCGGGTGTTGTCGTGGGAAAGAGCCTACCTCACAAGACAGTTGTTGTGAGAGAGAAAAAAATGAGCAGAAACAATGCTGTATTTTGCTACTTTGAGCTGAACAAGGGCGGGATTCAAATCAAATCCGTCACTCATAAGCCTTCCCCCCCCACCCCACCCCCACCCCAGACAGCTTCTGCGTTTCTCCTCCCCCTCCCTCCTTCAGGCCACCTGCTGCTTCTCCTCTGAGAATTTTGCATATTCATCTTAATTTGATATTTCATTCCCTTCACATCCATCTTCCTTCCTTTGTCTTTACAGCAGAGTTTTCCCAACCTTGGGCACTTTAAGGCTGGGGAATTCTGGGAGTTGAAGTCCACACCAATGGTGGGTTCCTCCTGGTTCAGCCCGGTTCGGCCGAGCCGGTAGCGGTGACGATATGATGTCACCGAACCGGTTCTCTTTGTCCAGGAGCTGGGCCCTCCCGCCCGCCCCCGCATTATTCTTACCTTTTATTTCTTCTTTTTTAGCCCAGTTGAGTGGATTGCCGCACCTCAGCTGGGCAGATTCCCAATGCACTTGCGCGGAGCGCAAGTTGGGGGCGCATGTGAGCGAAGCGAGCATACGCACGGCGATTGCATGCGAAGCACGTGCACGAAGAGAACCGGTAGTAAAGCCGGTTAGAACCCACCACTGGTCCACACGGGTCTTAAAGTGCCCAAGGTTAGGAAACCCCACTTTACAGAAAGGGCTATTCGTCTGCTCTTCCTTTCCCCTTTGCTGGAGATGTTCCAATGGAGGTCGGAAACCCATCTGCCGGAATCCCTTCCTTTGCATCCCTGCACCAAGCAGTGGGCTGGACTAGATGACCTCAAGGGAATGTTTAATTTTTTTTTTTTTTAATTTGATTTATATGCCGCCCTTCTCCGGAGACTCAGGGCGGCTTACAATGCGTTAAGCAATAGCCTTCATTCTTTTGTATATTTTATACAAAGTCAGCTTATTGCCCCCACAAACTGGGTCCTCATTTCACCTACCTTAGAAAGGATGGAAGGCTGAGTCAACCTTGAGCCTTGGAGAGATTCGAACCAGCAGAAATTGCAGGCAGCTGTGTTAATAACAGGGTGCACTAAACCCCTGTACTATCAAGGCTCTTTTCTGGTGTTGGAAGAAATGTCCATCTGGGTTCAGTTCCAAGTGGGGAAAAAGACACTGGATTCATGGAAGTTGCTTGGAAAGAAGGTTTATTGATGGACAGGATCACATGGCTTGGAGATCCTGGGCAGAAAAAAAAATGGGCAGAGATGCTGAGAGTGCCTGGGTTTTATATCCTCTGTTGGGCTTTTGAATTTGAGCTTGTGTTCTGATTGGTTGTCAGACTCCCATGGGGCCAAGCAGGGGTAATTTTATAGGTTGTCTGTGTCCTAGGCTTGGTTGACTCTTGCTAGGTGATGCTGTAATGAACAGGCTTTGGGCAATTCCTACTATGGCTCTGCCTGAAGGAGGTAGATCTTTGTTATGTAGAATAGACTGGCCCAGGCCTTAATGGCCCATTGACAAAGGTTTGGGTGTGGGTGGGCTGAGTTTCTGCCTCCCTTTTAGGGGAAATATTCTGTTCTTTTTATATTTCCCAAAATATCTCATTTTCCCAGGAGAAGGTTGGGTGCTACCTTCCTACACTGGGACTCTCGACCGAGTTACTAAATCAACCTCTTGATTGTTTAGTCTTGCAGAGAAGGGGCAATAGCTAAATTTAGTGAAGGGTTGATCCTAGCTGAGCAAACAAACAAACATTTACAATGAACACATATTACTGGTGCATTGGAGTCCATAGTCCCCTGGCAATTGGAACACAGAACCATTTTAAATTTAAATTCTAAACTAAATATAAATGCAAATTCTAAATTTAAATTCTGAAATAAATTTAAATTCCCATTGGATTTAAATTCTAACTTCAAATAAATTCATTTTTGCAATGCCTGAACTCCGGTGTAGGAAGTTAGCACCCACCCCTTTCCTAGAAGAATGAAATATTTTAGGAAATATTAAAAAGGCAGAATATTATGTTTCCCTGTATGAGAAATGGAGAAGCATGTTTTAAAGACAAAGCAGCTTCCACCTTCCTGCCTTCCCCACCTTTTGTCAATGGGCCAGAGGCAGAAACCCAATCCTTTGTCAATGGACCATCATCTGCAACACAATAGGACCCATCTAGCAACAGAAACTCACCACATGACACCTGAGAAGATTACATCAGCCAGCAAGGCTAGCTAAGACCCCCACCCCCTGGTAGTCTGACAACCAATCAGGATACTCTTTCTGGGCCCCAGGAAGTTCAAAGCCAGAGAGGGCATAAAACCCGGGAACTCGCAGAATCTCGGCCCTTTTCTGTTCAGGAACTCAAACCATGTGATCCTGTCCACCATTAAACCATCTTTCCAAGCAGTCTCCATGTTTCCAGTGTCTTTTTCCCCACTTGGAGCTGAACCCAGAAGGATATTTCTTCTAACACCAGGAAGCGAAGACTTTGCTTAACTCTGGTTTCTTGAATAAGCCACCCCACAAACCCTAAATCATCATTTATACACCTTCATGCCTACGCATTCTCGGTTGTCCTCGCTTCAAGTCAAGTTTCCCATTTTTTGCCTGAATTCTGAGGGGAAAAAAGGAGTATTAAACGGAGGGGGGAATCTGTAGACTTGAGGAACGCAAGTTTTCCTGGAGGGTAATGCAGCCTTCACTTGTCTGGTGTTGTAACCATGCTCCTGATTTAGATACCGCATGGATGACTTTTTCCCTGCCTGGATAATCATTCGTCAATATCTTCAAAAGCGCATAGCTATCAGAAGATGTTATCAAAGGAAAGGAGAAAAAAAAAGCAACCTGACATTTTACTTCCTAATCTACTCTTAGTTCTTCGATATTTTGTTTGCATTGCTCACCGGGATGAAGAAACGGAAATAATCAGGGGATGGTTTAATTTAGTTCGGTGTTGAGGACAAGCAAAGACTTTTAGGTCAAAGCTTGGTGGTGGTACGTGGTTACTATGCCAACCAGCATCCCTGGATGGTCTAGAGCCCCAGCGAGCATGGCTTCTGGTTGCTATAGCAACAGGCCTGGAGCATTCTAGAACAAGTGGTCTACTGAGGTACAACGCGAGTCCTGATGGCTTTCAGGCAGGGGTGAAATGTAAAATTTGTTACTACCGTTTTTTTGGGCATGGCTTGGGGGGAGGTAATGTGACTGGGTGGGCGTGGCCAACTTTTTTTAAAAAAAACTTTTTAAAGCATTTTTTCTAATGCTTTGAAAAGCCTCTGCTGATCAGGCAACTCAGCTGGGATCGTCAGAGACTTTTCAAAGCATTTTTTTTAGCACCTCTTCGGCCAAGAGGTTGCAGAAAAAAATGCTTTGAAAAAAGCCTCTGATGATCCCAGCTGAGCCGCGCGATCATCAGAGGCTTTTTTTTTTTTTACTTTTGAAAGCGTTTTTTCGTTGGAAGAGGTTATAGAAAAAATGCTTTTAAAAGTTAAAAAAAAAAACTCTAATGATCGTGCGGCTCAGCTGGGCATGGGGGGGGGAGGGCGCAGGGATTTTTGCTACCGGTTCTCTGAATCACCCGCCGCCATCGGTCGATCCGATCTGAACCGGGAGCATTTCACCCCTGCTTTCAGGCTCATCCCACCCATCCAAGGGAGGTGATGAAGGGACCCTTGGGCCTTTGGTAGAGCCTTCTTTGGCAAAACAAGATGGACACCCCAAGCTGAGGGTGCCACAGGTGGTGAATGTTGACGGGATGTTGGGGGACTCATTTTTTGAGAGACACTTAGGTGTAATGGTTGTGATGCCATGGCCTAGAGGTGGATCTCTCGCCTCTCTGCAATCAGGAGGCTGTGAGTTCGATCTTAGGTAGAGGCAGATATTTCTCTCTCTGGGCACACTGAGAATATATCTGCTGGGGGGAAAAAAATCCGCATTGGCGACAGGAAGGGCATCCGGCCGGGAAAGTCTCAGCTCCATTCAATTGCCCAGACTCCACCCCGCAAAGGATTATGGGGTCGTTAAAAGAGGATGATGATGATGATGTAGTGTAGTGGTTAAAGTCTGGACTAGAAACCAGGAGACGGTGATTTCTAGTCCTGTCTTACGCAAGAAACCTGGCTCGAGCCAATAACAAGGAAGCTGTGTATTCTAGTCCCACCTTAAGCATGGAAGCTGGCTGGATGACTTTGAGCTAATCACCAGGAGGCGGTGTGTTCTAGTCCCGCCTTAAGCATGAAAGCTAGCTGGGACCCCGGACCAATCACTTTCTCTCAGTTTAGGCTACCTCACAGGGCTGTTGTGAGGAAAATAGGATGAGGAAGGAATATTAGGCATGTTGCTAAGTGAGAAATTTGTTAAGTGAGTTTTGCCCCGTTTTACAACTTTTCTTGCCACATTTGTTAAGCGAGTTATCACTGCAGTTGATACGTTAGTAAAATGATTGTGAAGTGAATCTGGCTTCCCCATTGACTTTGTCAGAAGGTTGCAAAAGCTGATTGTGTGACCCTGGGACACTGCCACCGTCATAAATGCAAGTCAGTTGTCAAGCGTCCAAATGTAAATCACGTGACCGCAGGCATGCTGCAACGGCCATAAGTGTGAAACATGGTCGTAAGTCCCTTTTTCCAGTGCCATTGCAACTTCAAGTGGCCACTAAGCAAACTGTTGAAAGCTGAGGATTACCTGTAGAAGGTTTCCTGCTGGATCAGGGGGTTGGACTAAGGTCCCAAGGTCGTTTCCAATTCTGTTAGTCTGTATTATAGTTGTGGCCCGTCAGCGGCCTGTGTGGATTGTAGCTGATTCTGACAACGAGGAGGCTGGTGTGCTGTTGCGTCAGCAGCCTGTGCAGCTGGCACTGGAGTCAGACAGTGAGGAGGCTGGAAAGATGTGGTGCCAGAGGCGGGGATTCAGCCAGGGCCTTCAGAACCTCCAGAAGCTCCCTTAAGTGAAGAGGAAGAAGAGGAGGAGCCTCTTCTCGATGCACAGGCGCGCAGAGCTGCCAAAAGGCAGGAGTGGCTCCTCAGGAGGAGGTCTCCTCGAGAGTAAGGCTTGGGGCTAATTGGCCACTCCCTTAGCCTATTTAAGGAGGAACGCCGACTGAAGCAAGTTGTAGGGAACAACTTTAGCTCACTCTACTTCGCGTCTGGATTCTCTGCAAATTGCTTCTGGGCTTTCTGCCAACCTTTGTAAAATGGTGATTACTTTATCTTTGGTTTCTTGTAGGCTGTTAAGAAAGTTTATTAACAGCCTTTCTTTTGAAAAAGACTGAGTTATTTTAGTAAATTAAGTTTTGCACAAACTTTGTGTGTGCTGCGTTCTTTGGGATCCGTAGCTGGGGCAGAACAATTATGTTTTGCACCACCCATGAGCCCAGCGGCTCCAAAAGGGGGATTGAAGGAGAAAAGGCACCTGAAATAACTTCTCCTCAAATCCAGGTGTTTGAAAATAAATTCCTGTTTGAAGGAAAACTCATCCTTGGTTCAGTTCCAAGACGCTGGAAATAAAATGGAGGCTGGAGGCTGATTGGAAAGAAAGTCCATTGATTGATGAAGCAGAATCACCAATCGCATGTGATTCTGGGACAGCTGGCCGAATGGCTGAATGAGTGGATGGATTTTTATACGTTTCTGTGACTTTGAAGTTTGGGGGATTGTGCAATGAAGGGGTTTGTGTCTTTTGCTAAATGATGGTGGGGTTAATCCTATTATGTCCTAAACCTAAAAAGTCATGTCCAGGCAGTGGTGAAATGTAAAATGTGTTACTACTGGTTCTGTGGGCGTGGCTTGGTGGGGGGGTTAATGTGACTGGGTGGGCATGGCTAACTTTTTTTTTTTTTACTTTTAAAACCATTTTTTCTACAACCTCTTCGACAGAAGAGATTGTAAAAAATGCTTTTAAAAGCCTCTGACGATCAGGCAATTCAGCTGGGATCATCAGAGGCTTTTAAAAGCATTTTTTTTTCTACAACTTCTTGGGCCAAAGAGGTTGTTAAAAAATGCTTTTAAAAGCCTCTGACAATCCCAGCTAAGCCGCACGATCATCAGAGGCTTTTTTTTTTTAACTTTTAAAAGCATTTTTTCGGCAGAAGAGGTTGTAGAAAAAATGCTTTTAAATTTTTTTAAAAAAGCCTCTGATGATTGCGTGGCTCAGCTGGGCATGGGGGGAGGGGGGCAGGGATGTTTGCTACCGGTTCTCCAAGCCACCTGCCGCCATCGCTACCGTATCGGGCGATCCGGTCCAAACCAGGAGCATTTCACCCCTGTGTCCAGGGGTGGAATTCAGCCGGTTCGGACCGATTTGGGAAAACCGGATACTAGTTTTACATCTAGTTTGCTGAACTGGTAGTTGCAAGGACTGGCTGGCCACACCCACCCCACCTTGCCCCTCCCAGGAGTCACTGTGCAGCTGTTTTGGATGGCAGGTAAGTGCAGCGTCTGCACGGAGGCTCTGGGAGGGTGAAAAACAGGCCTCCCGGAAGTTCCAGAAGTCCAGAAACAGGCCTGTTTCCGGCCTCCGGAGGGCCTCTGGAGCCCGGGGAGGCTGTTTTCGCCCTCCCGGAAGCTCAAGGAAAGCCTCCGGAGCTTGGGAAGGACGAACCACCCCCACCGTGGTGCAGGAGGCCAAATAGGCCACGTCCACCATTGCCATGCCTACCCAGCAACTGGGCAGAGAACCGGTTGCTAAAATTTTTGAATCCCACCCCTGATTATGTCCTGTTCTTAGAATTTGGGTGGAGGAGAATGTACATTTTTAATCGCATCCCTGGAGAGGAAGATCTTTCGTTTTGTGAATAGGCTGGCCCAAAATCTTTCTTAATGGGCACAAAATGAGCCTTGGTGGCGCAGCGGACTAAACTGCTGTTAAAGTAGCACTTAGCTGCCAGCTGCCTGCAATTACTGCGAGTTCAAATCTCACCAGGCTCAAGGTTGACTCAGCCTTCCATCCTTCCGAGGTGGGTAAAATGAGGACCCAGTTTGTGGGGGTAATAAACTGACTTTGTATAAAAAAGAACACCACTTGGGGGGGCCCAAAAAAGCCCAACTAAGCAGGTATATACAAAAAGTATGAAGGCTATTGCTTAACGCATTGCAAGCCGTCCTGAGTCTCCGGAGAAGGGCGGCATATAAATCAAACTAATAAATAAATAAATAAATAAATAAAATATCTGCTGCAGCTATTAAGAAAGACTGAATCTGCTTTCTGTCTTTAAGAGCGTGTTTCTCCATTTCTCCCTTAGGGCAAATATTCTATCCTGCCTTTTTAATATTCCTCAAAATATTTCATTCTTTGTGGGGGTGGGGGATTGTGGCTCTCTTTGTTCTGCCATGGTCCCAGAAGAATGGAGAGAGGAACATCACTGAAGCGGAGCCAGATATGAAGGTGGATCCAGAGGGGATTTGACAAAAAAGCAAAAAAAAAACAACATTGCATTATTTGGTTGCTTGTCTTGTCTCTTCCCTTCAAAGCTCCCAGCGTGTTTGCAAAAGTGGTTTTCTTCCTGTATGTAGCACACTCAGGGAGATTTGTGAAGACAACCCCCCCCCCCAAAAAAAACCCAAAAAAACCCAAGATGACAACCTGGCAAAGCTGGGTGGGACTTTTTCTGGATGAAAGTGAGCAGAGACAAATCAAGAAAAATAAGGCCGTTTCCCAACCTGCGTGCCCAACCTGCTAAATTTTGGAAAATGCTGCAAATGTAGATCCTCAAGCTGGCCTAATCCTGGTTACCCTTCACTAGGAGGGTCGGTAAAAAAAAAGAAAGAAAGAAAGTCAAAATGGCATGTTAGGATATGGTTTGAGCTTAACAAGTTGTCCAGGCAATATATGTGTTCTGTGACTTTAATATGAATATGTATTGTGTGACTTTAAGGCTTTACTGCTGATTCATTGTAATGCTGAGTCATGCTGTAATTAGTTGTGAACGTATTTAAGAAAGGTACTGTAACGTATTCAGTTGATGATATGCTACCATTGTGTGTGGAGTTGCTATCCATTGTGCTATCATCGTTGGATGGATCTGCTACCATCGTGGTTTGTGAACCAGAGTGAGTTTGTTATTCTAACCAACTACTGTTTGTGTGGTAAGAAGAGCTTTTGTATCACTGGATTGATTTAACTGGCAAAGACTTGGATTGATTTAAAGACTATGAGATTGTTTTTCCACTATAAAGTAAACTTTTGATAAACCAGTTTGCACATCTCTTATTCATTGCTCTCCGCAACGTTTCTCTGTGCTCTACACTCTGCTGGTTAGTAACACAACAATATCCTTAACATGGCATAAAATTGTGTTAAAGATGAACAAAAATCTGTACAAATTTAAGACCAGGCCAATATTCTGTTCAGAAAAGATGTAGTGTATGTTTGTTTGTGTGTTTAAAAAAAAAAAGCTTTATAAAAAAAAAATGGCAGCCAAAACGGTGGGATCGAAGCCCCGCCCCCTGGGGTAATGCATATACAGATGAAGTGGGGTATTGACTAATTGGTTGTGGCTGCCATCTTGACATTCATAAACCTACCTCCCCATCCCCCGCTCTCAGTCCCAGCAAAACCCAGATGAATGACAAGATGGCATAATCAGCCTGTATGGTTTGAAAATCATGGTTTATAGTACCTCAGGTGAATGCAGATAGCTGAGAGTCTGTAGAGATTCTCAGTCATCCAGGTCATCGTGGTTGTCCCAAAGGTGCTTTTTTCAGGAGGCAACTGGACTTTCTTGTTTTTTCTTTGAAGACGTTTCGCTTCTCATCCAAGAAGCTTCTTCAGCTCTGAATATAAATCCTTCCATTCCCCACTATCCTGTCAGAGCTGAAGAAGCTTCTTGGATGAGAAGCGAAACGTCTTCAAAAGAAAAAAAAATAAGAAAGTCCAGTTGCCTCTTTTGGGACAGCCTACTGAGGCATATTTAAGCTAACTATGGTTTAAGGCAATATGTGACTGAAAACTAGGATTATTTGTCCCGTATCAACCTAGTCCACCGTGTGTTTCTGTACATGAGAGAGGAAAAGGAAAACAGGCAACTATTTTTAAAAATAATTTCTTCGGGTTAAAAAAAAAGAAAAGAAAGCAAAGAAAATGGCCTGAGAAAATGATTTTAAAAATCCTCTTTTGAAATAAAATAATAATAAAAGTATTGAACTGAAAAAAACCATTGCTACAATTAAAATCAGAACGATCCTCTGAACACACAACCACATGGCAGAATGGATGAAATAGTCATTTCATTTATTCTTTCTAACCTGTCTTTATTATTTTTACTAAAAACTCATTGATAGAAGTTAAGTTACTCCTAAATTGATGGGCATACAGTGGCATTATAAGGCATACCTTAAATATGATTTTAAAAAAATAAGTCACTGCCATTTCTGATGAAAGGAAATTTCTCAATTCAATATTTGTTTTTTATTTTATTTTAGATTTGTTATCTCGCCTTTATTATTTTCGTATGCCTTAAATCAGAGGAATTCTCTTTCAAGGAGCTTTGGTTGAGCATGGAGATATTTTCCTGGCATAAAAGCCGCTTCCCTTAACCTTTAACCAGGGGTTTCCTTTATCTTTGCAGTCTGGCCTACTACACTCTGGATATCTCCAGGTGGTCTCCCATCCCGAGGCCTAGCTACCACTCGCATCGCTTATCTTCTTGAAATCGGCTGCGATTGGCCAATTTCTGCCATGCAGAGTCTACAATGATCTCTCGTGTGCCAAATTGCCAGCAATTTCTTCTGTTTTTCCTGGTTTCTGGTGCTTATGGATATGTTTGGGCTACAGAAGAATCCAGCTGGACTCCAAGCAGTTGTTAACGGCTTTATAAAATAATTTACCTCTTGCACCGAGGAGGGTTATCATTCGCCCGAAGGCAATTTCTTCCTTCCAAAGAGCAGTTTTCATTTTGCAAGCAGGGAACCACGCAGTGACGGTGGCTGGTTGATACAGAAAAGATTGGATCCTGGTTTATTCTTGGCCTGCCTTTATTGTCGCTGCCGGCAAGGCATGAGGTCAGCCGGCTGACTTTGAGGTGGGGGGTATATTTTGCACCTGGAGGATTGTTGTGCTAAATCGACCTTGCTTTGGGGTCTCTTCTCAAGGTTTTTTTTTTGTTCCTCGTATTTTACAGGGGGCAGGCAGGACACACGGGGCTTTTAAAAGGGCTAAATAATGACCATAAGTCTTCTGCTAGCCAGGAAGGGAAGTAGCCTATATATCTTGGTCCTGTTTTCTTTTCTTATCTTGTGCTTCCAGGTGAGCTGAGTTGCTGGAACAAAATGGACTCTTATCTTTTCAGGTGTTTTCGGTTAAGAAGGTGGGTTGTGTGTCAGCAGAGGAATGTTAACACACATCCCTGTTTCTGTACAAAGAAGTGAAGGATCAGTTCTTTTTTCTTTCCTTCCTTCCTTCCTTCCTTCCTTCCTTCCTTCCTTCCTTCCTTCCTTCCTTCCTCTCCTTTCCTCCTCTCCTTCCTTTTCTCCCTTCCCTCCTCCCTCTCTTCCATTCTTTCCTCCTCTCCTTCATTTTTCCTTCCTTCCCTCTTCTCCTTTCCTCCTCTCCTTCCTTTTCTTCCTTCCCTCCATCCCGGGGATGAAAATCCAGCAGGTTCTGATAGGTTCTGGAGAACCGGTAGCAGAA
>NW_027256881.1:341433106-341478106 GCF_029215685.1 Pituophis catenifer annectens
AGAACCGGCTGAATAACACCACTGCTCCAGGGCTGACACCAATTCTATTGGCATCTCCTTCTCAATTTCCACTCTCGTCGCTTCTTAAACACAGCCCAGTTTGATGGCTCTCTAATTTCATGCAGCCCCTCGAAAGGACTGCAGATAAAAAATCAGCAAGATAGAAAACCAGATATATTTTGGGGGGAAGGAGAGGAAGCAATTCTAGGTGGACAACGGGGTGAATTTACGCTGGCAAAAAAAATTCAGAATGAATGTGCCAGCCCCTTTCCTGACGGCAGGTAGTCCTCGACTTACGACCACAACAGAGCCCAAAATTTCTCTCTTTTTTTTTTAATTTGATTTATATGCCGCCCTTCTCCGAAGACTCAGGGCGGCTTACAATATGCTCTTGCTAAGCGAGACAGTTGTTAAGTGAGTTTTGTCTCATTTTACGAGCTTTCTTGCCACGGTTGTAAAGTGAATTTCCACTGCAGTTGTTCAGTTAGTAACACGGTTGTTAAGTGAATCTGGATTCCCCATGGAATCCAGATTTTTTCTTGTCAGAAAGGTCACAAAAGGCGATCGCGTGACCCCCAGGGACGCAGCGACTGTCATAAAGGTGAGTCAGTTGCCAAGTGTCTGAATTTTGATCTCGTGACCCTGGGAATGCTACAACGGTCGTAAGTGTGAAAAACGGTCCCAAGTCACTTTTTTCAGTGCTGCTGTAACTTTGAACAGTCGCTAAACAAACCGTTGTAAATCAAGGACTACCCGTACAGGTATTGTAACTTTGGATCATAACTTTGTTGTAACTTTGGGTCGTAACTTTGACCCAACGTACAGGTAGTCCTCGACTTATGACCATTCGTTTAACTATCGATCAAAGTTATGACCCAAAGTCAGTGGTGGGATTCAAGTAATTTAACAACCGGTTCTCTGCCCTAATGATTTCTTCCAACAACCAGTTTGCCAAATTGCTCAGAAAGTTAACAACCGGTTCTCCCGAACTGGCTGAATCCCGCCACTGCCCAAAGTGATGACCCAAAGTTATAAAGATGACTTTTGATCTATTCTCAAAGTTACGATTTTTATTCTCAAAGTTATGATTACTACCTGTAATCAGAAATATTAAATTAAATTAAATTAAATTAAATTAAATTAAATAATTAAATTAAATTAAATTAAATTAAATTAAATTAAATTAAATTAAATTAAATTAAATTAAATTAAATTAAATTAAATTAAATTAAATTAAATTAAATTAAATTAAATGGCAGAAGCTTTCATGAGCTGCAGCTCACCATCGGATGCATCTGTTAGTTGGAAAAGACGATTTGGTGAGAAAAGAAAGAAGCGAAAAGGGCTTGCGAATATATCAACTAATGTCTCCTAAAATTTGCATAAAGAAGAGGTGTCGGCAGGGAGGGGTCTTCAAACAGTGTAAGTGAGGGCTGCAAATCACATGATCAAAGCCCCGCCTCTTATTTGCATGCATCCGTCAATCAAGCAAGCAAGAAGAGGGATCATACTGAGACCAGCAAGAGCAATGCATTATTTAGAGGTTAGCGTGTTGGGTAAGGGGTGAGAAAATGTGTCCAGGGAAGGCAAGCAGGCTCCTCCCTTTCAGAGAAATGCATCGGAGGGAGTTTTTGAAAGGATCCAATTGGAATGGTTAAAAGGGGCAATTTGTGACATTGGCGGAAAGGAAGGATATCAAAGGATGTTCAGCTAAGAAATAGGAGAAAATAAAATTAAAATATTGGCACTCCTTTCTTCTCCTCTACCTCTTCCCTCCTCCTCCCCTCTTCCTCTTCTTCTCCTTCTCTTCTTCCTCCCCTCTTCCTCCCATCCGCCTTCTCTTTCTCCTCCTCCTCCTCCTTTGAGATAAGGTTATTCCCTGTGCTATAAAACTTCCACAGTAGTAGGCCTGCCTATGTTAATGGGACATAGCCAAGGATGTTTGGCTTGCTGCGTGTATTCACCTTCTTCTTTCCCTCCCATTCTTCTCCTTCTCCTTCTCCTTTTTTTTTTAATTTGATTTATATGCCGCCCTTCTACAGAGACTCAGGGCGGCTTACAATGCGTTAAGCAATAGCCTTCATACTTTTTGTATATTTATACAAAGTCAGTTTATTGCCCTCACAATCCAGGTCCTCATTTTACCTACTTTAGAAAGATGGAAGGCTGAGCCAACCTTTTCCTTTTCCTTTTCCTTCTCCTTCTCCTTCTTCTCCTTCTTCTTCTTTTCTCCTTCTTCTTCCTCCTCCCCTTCCCCTTCCATCCTTTTCCTTCTCTTCTCCTTCTCCTTCTTCTCCTTCTTCTTCTTTTCTCCTTCTTCTTCCTCCTCCCCTTCCCCTTCCATCCTTTTCCATCTCCTTTCCTTCTCCTTCCATTCTCCTCCTCCTCCTCCTCCTCCTTCTCCTTTCCCTTCCATTCTTCTCCTTCTCCTCTCCTTCTCCCTTCCCTTTCTCCTTCTCCTTCTCCTTCTCCTTCTCCTTCTCCTTCTCCTTCTTCTTCTCCTCCTCCTCCTCCTCCTCCTCCTCCTCCTCCTTTCCCTTCCATTCTTCTTCTTCCTCTTCTTCTTCTCCTTCTCATTTCCCTTCCATTCTTCTTCTTCTCTTCTTATCTTTCTCCTCCTTTCCCTCCCATCCTCCTCCTCCTTCTTCTCCTTTTCCTCCCATCCTTTTCCTTCTCAACATTTACTCTTTTTATTTATTCATATTGTGTTATTATTTTTTTATTAAACATTAAGGCTGCCCAGCTCCACGGTGTCACAGCTCACCTTTCGCAAACAACACCTGGAGAGAAAAGATTTGCTCTCTCCCTGCCTCTTGCAGCAAATCTCTTTACAAAACTCACCCCAAATCCTGGCAGGAGAATTTTCCCCTCTTGCAAAAACAGACAATGAAGTTAGGCAAAGAAAAGGAAAGGAAAGGAAAGGAAAGGAAAGGAAAGGAAAGGAAAGGAAAGGAAAGAAAAGAAAAGAAAAGAAAAGAAAAGAAAAAAAAGAAAAAAAAGAAAAGAAAAGAAAAGAAAAGAAAAGAAAAGAAAAGAAAAGAAAAGAAAAGAAAAGAAAAGAAAAGAAAAGAAGATTACAGAAGGAAAGTCAGCTGGTGGCGGAGCCAGACTAAAACCAGCTCTTCAAAGCTGTGATTTCTAGCACTGCCGCATTATTTATCTATATTAATGTTGCTTGAAGGCAAATTAAGCAGCCGGGAGAACAAGAAAGTGCTCTGCAAAAACAGTGATTAAAGAAAAACAGCGTCTGGAGTTCAGAGCAAGCCAAGAGCAGCCGGGTTTGGCCTGTCGCCTCTGAGAGGAGCCCCTTGCGTCTGGAGCTGTCAAGACGAGGGGAAATAAAAAGGGAGCAATCAGCTGGGTTTCTTTGCACCCACCGTGGGGGACTCCTGTTGTACAATGATTCCTCTTCCTCCCTCCTCTCCCTCCCTCCCTCTCTCTCTCTCTCTCTCTCTCTCTGTTTCTTTTCCTCTCTCATTCTCTCTCTCATTCTCTCTTTCTCTCACTCTCTCTCTTTCTCTTTCATTCTCTCCCTTTCTCTCTCCCTCCATCTCACTTTCTTTCATTCTCTGTTTCTTTTCCTCTCTCATTCACTCTCTCCCTCTCTCATTCACTCTCCCTCACTCTCACTCTCTCGCTTTCATTCTCTCTCTCCCTCTCATTCTCTCTCTCTTTCATTCTCTCTCTGTTTCTTTTCCTCTCTCATTCTCTCTCTCATTCTTTCTTTCTCTCTTTCATTCTCTCCATCCCTTTCTCTCTCTCCCTCCATCTCACTCTTTCTTTCATTCTCTGTTTCTTTTCCTCTCTCATTCACTCTCTCCCTCTCTCATTCACTCTCCCTCACTTTCACTCTCTTTCTTTCATTCTCTCTCTCATTCTCTCTCCCTCTCATTCTCTCTCTCTTTCATTCTCTCTCTTTCTTTTCCTCTCTCATTCTCTCTGCCTCCCTCTCTCATTCTCTATCTCTCTTTCTCTTTCACTCTCTCTCACTCTTTCTCTCTTTCATTCTCTCCCTCTTTCTCTCTCTCATCTCTCATCATTTCTCTCTCCCTTTCTCTCTCTCCCTCCATCTCATTCTTTCTCTCTTTCATTCTCTCTTTCTTTTCCTCTCTCATTCTCCCTCCCTCTCCCTCTCTCATTCTCTCTCTCCCTCTCTTATTCTTTCTCTCCCTCTCTTATTCTTTCTCTCTCATCTCCTTTCATGCCATGCATTGCACTCAGTTTCTGAGTTAATCCAATTCCTGGATTTGCACTGCTGAAGATGACCTGGGGTGGCCAATGATGAAAGAATATGCTAAAGATAATCCTCAACTTGCAACAATTCATTGAGTGAACAAAAGTTACACATTTAGCATTCAAAGTTACAAAAGTTACAACGTTACACTGGAAAAAAAGTGACTTAGGGCCGTTTTTCACACTTATGACCGTTGCTGCATCCCCAGGGTGACATGCTCAAAATTCAAACACTTGGCAAATGGTTCGTATTTATGACCGTTCCACTCTCCCAGCATCGTGTGATCCCTTTTAGTGACCTTCTGACCCGCAAAATCAATAGAGCAGCCAGTTTCACTTTACGCTGTGTTGCAGGTATTCCTTGACTTGCAACCATTTGTTTAGTGACAGCACTGAAGAAAGTGACTTATGATTGTTGTTAGGATATGGTTTGAGCCTAACAAGTTGTCCAGGCAATATATGTGTTCTGTGACTTTAATCTGAATATGTATTGTATGACTTTAAAGTTTTCCTGCTGATTCATTGTAATGCTGAGTCATGCTGTAATTAGTTGTGAACGTATTTAAGAAAGGTACTGTAACGTATTCAGTTGATGATAAGCTACCATCGTGTGTGGAGTTGCTATCCATTGTGCTATCATCGGTTGGATGGATCTGCTACCATCGTGGTTTGTGAACCAGAGTGAGTTTGTTATTCTAACCAACTACTGTTTGTGTGGTAAGAAGATTTTATATCACTGGACTGATTTAACTGGCAAAGACTTGGATTTGATTTAAAGACTATGAGATTGTTTTTTCACTATAAAGTAAACTTTTGATAAACCAGTTTGCACATCTCTTATTCATTGCTCTCAGCAACGTTTCTCTGTGGTCTACACTCTGCTGGTTGGTAACACAACAACAATATCCTTAACAATTGTTTTTCACACTTAACAACCATTGCAGGAACTCCATGGTCACATAATCATAACTTGGGCACTTGGCAAACGGTGTGTACTTTATGATGGTTGCAGCTTTCCAGGGTCATGAGATAGTTCTGACCTAGGCTTCCTGAGTCAGTAAAACACACAAGTAGTCCCAAAAACCTCTTTTATTGCAACAGCTGTGAATTCTGTTCATTCACAGATGAGTCCCAAATAGTTGTAAAGAGTCCTTCGGGATAAGGCTGATAATCACCCACCTTTATCTTCCTTGACACGCAGCCAAAGACCTAATTGGCAAAGCCACACGGAGTCCAGAATCAAACAGAGCTTCAGGCTTTAAACTGCACAGAATTAACAACGTTGCTTCCTGCAAAGGCCCACATGCCTTTGCTCCTCTTCTAAGTCTTATGGGAGGGGCCAATCATCTCCAGGCCTTACTCCTGAGTCGTCCCTTTTGTCTTAACTGTACTTGTCTTCTGGCAGTTCTGCGCATGCGAGCACTGGGGACAGGCTCCCCCTGTTTCTCTGCCTCACTGAGGTCCGACTCCGGAGGCTCCGGAGGCAGCACGTACCTCCCAGATGGCCCTTTCTCTGCCTCCGATGCAGAACCCTCGTCCGAGCCTTCCCCAGACTCCAGGACTGGCCCATGTTCCTCCCCAGCCTCCTCACTGTCCGACTCCGCTGCCAGCTCCGCACAACAGAGATCGCCATTTGCAATCTCCCCAGCTGGCTTCTGTCCAGCAAAGTCAGATGAGGAACATAAATTTGTTTAATGACCATATGATTCACTTAAGAATGGCAGTTTTTGGCATAACCGTCCCAAAAAATGGTCATAAAATCAGGTGCAACTTGCTGAACAACGGTCTTGCTTAGCAACAAAAATTCTGGCCCCAGTTGTGGTTGTCAGTCATGTGTGGATAATCAGAATAGAGCTGGAGGGGACCTTTGAGGTCTTCTAGTCCAACCTCTGCTCAACCAGGAGATGCTACACAATTTCAGACAAGTGGCTGTCCGGTCCCTTTTTAAAAGCCTCCAGTGTTGGAGCATTCACAACTTCTGGAGGCAAGTCGTTCCGCTGGTTAATTGTTCTCAGTGTCAGGAAATTTCTTTTTAATTCTAGGTTGGCTGTTTCCTTGATTAGTTTCCATTCATTGCAGTGGTGGGTTCCTCCCGGTTCGGTCCGGTTCAGCCGAGCCGGTAGAGGTGACGATATGACGTCACCAAACCGGTTCTCTCCCCCGGCCCTCCCACCCCCCACCCACGTTATTCTTACCTTTTATTTGGTCCCACCCCCAATCTATTGCTGCCTCCTGCAGATGACTAGAAGGAAAAAAACTGTTTAAACTCTTGCCGCGGGGCTTCAAAGGGCCCTCCTACAGCTGATCAGTGTTAAAAGCAAACAAATGAGTCAGATCGTAAGTGCGAGGACTGGTCGTAAGTGCAAGGACCTTCCAGAAATGACTCTGACCAGCTAGCCACACCCACCTAGTCACATGACCTCCAAGCCACACCCACAAAATAAGCCACGCCCACAGAACCGGTAGTAAAAAAAATTAGAACCCACCCCTGATTCATTATTTCTTCAGGTGCTTTGGAGAATACATTGTCCCCCTCTTCTCTGTGGCAGCCCCTCAAATACTGGAAGACTGCTATCATGTCATCCTTAGCCCTTCTTTTCACTAGACTAGACATATCCAATTTCTGCAACCGTTCTTCATCTGCCTCAGAATAACAGAGTTGGAAGGGACTTTGGAGGTCTTCTAGTCCAACCTCAAGCAGGAAACCACGTACCATTTCAGACAAATAGTTGTCCAATCTCTTCTTAAAAACCTCCAGTGATGGAGCACCCACAGTTTCTGAAGGCAACGCATTCCACTGGTTAATTGTCCTCACCGTTAGGAAGTTTCTCCTGAATTCCCAGTTGCTTCTCTCTTTGATTAGTTTCCACCCATCGTTCCTTGTCCTGCCTTCCGGTTCTTTAGAAAATAAATTGACCTCTTCTTTGTGGCAGCCCCTCAAATACTGGAATACTGCTATCATGTCCTCCCTAGTCCTTCTTTTCTCTTGTTGTTAGTTGCGAAGTCATGTCCGACCCATCGTGACCCCATGGACCACGTTCCTCCAGGCCTTCCTGTCCTGCACCATCCTCTGGAGTCCCTTTAAGCTCATGCCGACTGCTTCGGTGATTCCATCCAGCCATGTTATTCTCTGCCGTCCCCTTCTTCTTTTGCCCTCAGTCGTTCCCAGCATGAGGCTCTTCTCCAGTGAGTCCTTCCTTCTCATTAGGTGGCCAAAGATTTGAGTTTCCTCTTCAGGATCTGGCCTTCTAAAGAGCAGTCAGGGTTGATCTCCTCTAGGACTGACCGGTTGGATCCCCTTGCAGTCCAAGGGACTCGCAGGACTCTTCTCCAGCACCAGAGTTCAAAGGCCTCAATTCTTTGGCGCTCAGCCTTCCTTATGGTCCAACTTTCACAGCCATCCATTGAACTGGGAAAATCATAGCCTTGACTATACGCACTTTTGTTGGCAGGGTGATGTCTCTGCTTTTTAGTATGCTTCTATGCTTTATAGTATGTCTTAAGTAGTCTTTTCTCTAGACTAGCCAATATCCAAATCCTGCAACCCAGTGATGGGTTGCCCCCGGTTCAGACTGGTTCGTAAGAACCGGTAGTAAAACTGGCGGGAGACTCCGTCCACCGACCCTGACGTCATCAGGAAGCTTCTGCACAGCTTCTGCACTGCGCAGCCCCGTTGTGAACTAGTAGTAAAGGTAAGTAGAATCCATCCCTGCTGCAACCGTTCCCTATCTATCTATCTATCTATCTATCTATCTATCTATCTATCTATCTATCTATATCTATCTCTAGATAGACAGATATCTATCTCTAGATAGATAGATAGATAGATATTTCTAGATAGATAGATAGATTTCTCTAGATAGAGATATCTCTAGATAGATAAATATTTCTAGATAGATAGATAGATAGATAGATAGATAGATAGATGATAGATAGATAGATAGATAGATAGATAGATATTTCTAGATAGAGATATCTCTAGATAGATATTTCTAAATAGATAGATATCTCTAGATAGAGATATCTCTAGATAGATAGATAGATCTCTAGATATAGCTAGCTAGCTAGATATAATCTCTCAGACAGATAGATATTTCTAGATAGATAGATATTTCTAGATAGATAGATAGATAGATATTTCTAGATAGATAGATTTCTCTAGATAGAGATATCTCTAGATAGATAAATATTTCTAGATAGATAGATAGATAGATATTTCTAGATAGAGATATCTCTAGATAGATATTTCTAAATAGATAGATATCTCTAGATAGAGATATCTCTAGATAGATAGATAGATCTCTAGATATAGATAGCTAGCTAGATATAATCTCTCAGACAGATAGATATTTCTAGATAGATAGATAGATAGATATATCTAGCTAGATAAATATCTCTAGATAGAGATAGATAGATGATACAGAGAGAGATAATCTATCTCTAGATAGATAAATAGATATTTCTAGATAGATAGATAATCTATCTCTAGATAGATTTTGTAGATAGAGATAGATAGACATTTCTAGATAGAGAGAGAGGGAGGGAGGGAGGGAGGGAGAGGGAAATAGATAGATAGATGATAGATAGATAGATAGATAGATAGATAGATAGATAGATAGATATAATCTATCTCTAGATAGATAGATAGATATTTCTAGATAGATAGATAGATAGATAGATAGATAGATAGATAGATAGATAGATAGATATTTCTAGATAGATATTTCTAGATAGATAGATGATAGATAGATAGATAGATAGATAGATAGATAGATAGATAGATAGATGTTGTCGAGGGGTACTTTGCCCGGTGAAGCACAGGTGGTTCCAGAGGGGCTGACAGATATCTCTAGATAGAGATAGATAGATACAGTAGATGCCCTATGATGCAGCATTTTACTCAATTGAAGGTTACAAACAGACAGACACAAGAGTTTGTGATATCTCTTATGTCATAAATTTTTTTATAAAACGAGCCAAATTTCAATTCTGCAGGAGTCACGGTTCCCAGTTTTTGAAAACGTTCTCAAAGTTAGCCTATTTTGAGGTCCCTTAGGCAAAAAAGTTTTGCCTTACGCTCTACCGTTTCGCCCAGTTAAAGGTTACAGACACAAGAGTTCTCCTGGAGTAGCACATAGATAAATATAGATGGACTTTTATTTTTAATCTGTCTGTGGGTGGCTGATTTGTCAGAGTGCCAAGCTTCAAGGGCCCTTCAAAGCTTTAAGCCTCTTCGCTCAGAACAAGGATGAACCTTAAAAAATGGCCAAAACACGTAAATCTTATTTATTTGATTTCTATAGCTGCCCATCTCAACAAAAGACTGTGGGTGGCATAGATCATAACCTTGGTGGATGCTCTATTACAGAGAGAGGAACAAATCAAGGACCGGCATATCTGTTCCCAGCAAGGAAAGATATGAAGGACGAAGTGTTCCCACAACACTTTTTTCCAGATCAGTTAGAGAAGAAGTCCTCAACCCTCAGACTGCGGATTGGCACAGGGCCACAGCCTGCCAGAAACCGGGTTGCGCAAACAAGCAAAGTGTTGTGACCTAGGCTTACTGAGTCATTACAAGACACAATTAATCCCAAACAAACCTATTTTATTGTAACAGCTGAGAATTACGTTCATTCCCAGCTGAGTCCCAATTAGTTGCAAAACAGGTCCTTCGGAAGAAGTCCTTCGGGATAATCACCAACCTTTTATCTTCTTTGACACCCTGCCAAAGGCCTTACTTGGCAAAGCCCCACGGAGTTCAGAAACAAACAAGAGATGCCGACTGGAAACAGAGTTAGCAACGTTGCTTCCCTGCAAAAGGTCCCAAGTGTCTTTGTTTCTCTTTTAAGCCTTATGGGAGGGGCCAATCATCTCCTGGCCTTACTCCCGAGATGTCCCTTTTGCTTTAGCTGCTCTTGCCTTCTGGCAGCTCTGCGCATGCGTGCACTAGGAACAGGCTCCTCCTGTTCCTCTTCCTCTCTGCTGTCCAACTCTGGAGGCTCCGGAGTCTGCGCATCACTCCCAGATGGCCCTGGCCCCACCTCTGCCTCCGACGCAGAGCCCTCGTCTGGGCCTTCCCCAGACTCCAGGACTGGCCCATGCTCCTCCCTAACCTCCTCACCGTCCGACTGCACTGCCAGCTCTGCAGGCTGCTGGCAGACCACAACACTAAGCCCCATCCGTGGGATGCAGGCAGCACACAAACCACAGCCCCTTCGGTCCACGGGAAAACCTCTCTCCAATGGAATCAGTGTTGTGGCCCACCAGTGGCCAGCAGAACTGGTGGCAGACTCAGACAGTGAGGAGGTTGGGGAGGAACGTGGGCCAGTCCTAGAGTCTGGGGAATGCTCTGATGAGGGCTCTGTGTCAGAGGCAGAGAGGGGGCCAAGGCCATCAGACAGTTGTCAGCTGCCTTCAGAGTCGGACATCAGTGGGGCAGAAGAACAGCTGGAGCCTGTTCCCAGTGTGCGCATGCGCAGAGCTGCCAGGAGAAGGGAACAGCTAAGGAACAAGGGTCGACTCAGGAGTAAAGCCACAGGTGGACAGTGAATGGCCCCTCCCCTAGGGAATAAAGAGGAGCGAAAGGGGAGGGGAGTTTGCAGGAGACAATTAGTTCGCTTAATTGGTTCGTGACTCTCCGAGACTCTTTGCCAAGTTTTGAAGATATCGGCCTGGCAGCTCTCCAAGCCAGATAAGGTCTGTGACTGCAAATTCTCCCTTGAAAGACTTTGCTGGATGTGAATGAGAGGAACTCACAGTAACTTAATAAAAAGGGTTTTTTGTCGGGACAAGGAGTCTGCTTTGTGGTTTGGGGAAGCCTAGATCAGAACAACCGGTCCCTGGTGCCCCAAAGGTTGGGGACTTCTGAGTTAGAGATCTAGCAAACTGTCATTCATCCAAAATGACACACCCGGGTTAGCATTAACGTGGCTGATTGATTTTGGGGTGTATGTGTTGCGCAACCTGATGCATGAACCTGGCCCGACAATTTTGATTATGGTTTAATGATTTATTTAAAGACTTTGTAACCCGATTCCCGTAACCTCTTTTGATGTTTGAAAGCGAGGCTAATCTAAATAACACGGTTGATGTAAAATGTAGTCATTAAATTCATCAAGTGGGTGGGAGAGGAGTTGAATGAAGCTGAACGAGGAAGCTAAAATACAGGTAGTCCTCAATTTACGACCACAGCTGAGCCCAACGTTTCCGTTGCTAAGCAAGACAATGGAGTGAATTTTGCGACCCCCCCTTTTACGACCTTTCTTGCCACAGTTGCTAAGTGAATCACTGCGGTTATTAAGTGAGGAAGGAGGTTGTTAAGTGAATCTGGGCTCTCCATTGACTTTGCATATCAGAAGGGCGCAGAAGCAGATCACATAACCCCAGGACAATGCAACCGTCACAAATATGAATCAGTTGCCAAGTGTCTGAATTTCAATCATGTGACCACGTGGATGCTGCAACGGTTGTAAGCGTGAAAAAGGGTCCTCCGTCACTTTTTTCCAGAGCCTTTGTAACTTCAAACTACAACTCACTAAACAAATTGGTTGTAAGTCGAGGACTATCAGTATAAATGAGTTTCTCTGATTCAAACAAGGAACAAGCCAAGAACCCCCTAAGCTCCCCCAAGAAGCAGACTGGAGGACTATCTCAGTGGTGGGTTGCTCCCGGTTCGCACCGGTTCGCAAGAACCGGTAGTACAAATTTGTAGTAGTTTGGAGAACCGGTAATGACATTGGCCACACCCCCAAACTGGTCCCAGCCCGGTCGCTGCTTGCTTACCCCGCCCACCTCATCAAAGGCTTTTTTTTTTTTTTTTTACTTTTAAAAGCATTTTTTCTACAACTTCTTTGGCTGAAAAAATGCTTTTAAAAGTAAAAAAAACAAGCTTCTAATAATTGCATGGCTCAGCTGGGATCATCAGAGGCTTCTAAAAGCATTTTTTTCTGCAACCTCTTCAGCCGAAGAGGTTGTAGGAAAAAAAAATGCCTTTAAAAGCTTCTGGCAATCCCAGCTGAGTTGCCTGATTGTCAGAGGCTTTTAAAAGCATTTTTTTTCCTGCAACCTCTTAAGGTTATAGAAAAAGTGCTTTTGAAAGTAAAAAAAAAAACACAAAAAACTTGGCACGCCCACCCAGTCACATTACCCCCCCCACCAAGCCACACCCACAAAATAAACCACGCCCACAGAACTGGTAGTAAAAATATTTAGAACCCACCCCTTGCCTATCTGTAGTGCAATAGGGAAGGTACTGGATTAGGAACAGAAGGATCTGATATGGCTGAATGCCACCATTGGTTCTAATCCTTCCGCAGCTGCAGAAGCTCATTGGCTGAATTTGGGCCAGTCCCTCCCTCTCAGCCCAAGAGCCAATCAGATGTGGTGGAGACGGAGACTGGACTAGGAGTTGGGTGGGGCGGTTCTAATTCCCCCTCAAGGCATGAAAGCTCATTGGCTGACTCTAGGCAAGTCCCTCCCTCTCAGCTCAAGAACCGGGTGTTGTCGTGGGAAAGAGCCTACCTCACAAGACAGTTGTTGTGAGAGAGAAAAAAATGAGCAGAAACAATGTTGTATTTTGCTACTTTGAGCTGAACAAGGGCGGGATTCAAATCAAATCCGTCACTCATAAGCCTTCCCCCCCCACCCCCACCCCAGACAGCTTCTGCGTTTCTCCTCCCCCTCCCTCCCCCTCCCTCCTTCAGGCCACCTGCTGCTTCCCCTCTGAGAATTTTGCATAATCATCTTAATTTGATATTTCATTCCCTTCACATCCATCTTCCTCCCTTTGTCTTTACAGCAGAGTTTTCCCAACCTTGGGCACTTTAAGGCTGGGGAATTCTGGGAGTTGAAGTCCACACCAGTGGTGGGTTCCTCCCGGTTCAGCCCGGTTCGGCCGAGCTGGTAGCGGTGACGATATGATGTCACCGAACCGGTTCTCTTTGTCCAGGAGCTGGGCCCTCCCGCCCGCCCCCGCATTATTCTTACCTTTTATTTCTTCTTTTTTAGCCCAGTTGAGTGGATTGCCGCACCTCAGCTGGGCAGATTCCCAATGCACTTGCGCGGAGCGCAAGTTGGGGGGCATGTGAGCGAAGCGAGCATACGCACGGCGATTGCATGCGAAGCACGTGCACGAAGAGAACCGGTAGTAAAGCCGGTTAGAACCCACCACTGGTCCACACGGGTCTTAAAGTGCGCAAGGTTAGGAAACCCCACTTTACAGAAAGGGATATTCGTCTGCTCTTCCCTTCCCCTTTGCTGGAGATGTTCCAATGGAGGTCGGAAACACATCTGCCGGAATCCCTTCCTTTGCATCCCTGCACCAAGCAGTGGGCTGGACTAGATGACCTCAAGGGAATGTTTAATTTCTGGTGTTGGAAGAAATGTCCATCTGGGTTCAGTTCCAAGTGAGGAGAAAGACACTGGATTCATGGAAGTTGCTTGGAAAGAAGGTTTATTGATGGACAGGATCACATGGCTTGGAGATCCTGGGCAGAAAAAAAAATGGGCAGAGATGCTGAGAGTGCCTGGGTTTTATACCTCTGTTGGGCTTTTGAATTTGAGCTTGGGTTCTGATTGGTTGTCAGACTCCCATGGGGCCAAGCAGGGGTAATTTTGTAGGTTGTCTGTGTCCTAGGCTTGGTTGACTCTTGCTAGGTGATGCTGTAATGAACGGTTCTTTGGGCAATTCCTACTATGGCTCTGCCTGAAGGAGGTAGATCTTTGTTATGTAGAATAGACTGGCCCAGGCCTTAATGGCCCATTGACAAAGGTTTGGGGGCGGGTGGGCTGAGTTTCTGCCTCCCTTTTAGGGGAAATATTCTGTTCTTTTAATATTTCCCAAAATATCTCATTTTCCCAGGAGAAGGTTGGGTGCTACCTTCCTACACTGGGACTCTCGACCGAGTTACTAAATCAACCTCTTGATTGTTTAGTCTTGCAGAAAAGGGGCAATAGCTAAATTTAGTGAAGGGTTGATCCTAGCTGAGCAAACAAACATTTACAATAAACACATATTACTGGTGCATTGGAGTGCATAGTCCCCTGGCAATTGGAACACAGAACCATTTTAAATTTAAATTCTAAACTAAATATAAACGCAAATTCTAAATTTAAATTCTGAAATAAATTTAAATTCCCATTGGATTTAAATTCTAAATTAAAATAAATTCATTTTTGCAATGCCTGAACTTTGGGAAGCTAAGACTTTGCTTAACTCTGGTTTCTTGAATAAGCCACCACAAACTCTAAATCATCATTTATACACCTTCATTCTACACGTTCCCAGTTGTCCTTGCTCATCTTTCTTCGAGTCAAGTTTCCCATTTTTGCCTGAATTCTGGAAAAAAAAGGAGTATTAAACGGAGGGGAGAATCTGTAGACTTGAGGAACGCAAGTTTTCCTGGAGGGTAATGCAGCCTTCACTTGTCTGGTTTTGTAACCATGCTCCTGATTTAGATACCGCATGGATGACTTTTTCCCTGCCTGGATAATCATTCGTCAATATCTTCAAAAGCGCATAGGTATCGGAAGATGTTATCAAAGGAAAGGAGAAAAAAAAAGCAACCTGACATTTTACTTCCTAATCTACTCTTAGTTCTTCGATATTTTGTTTGCATTGCTCACCGGGATGAAGAAACGGAGATAATCAGGGGATGGTTTAATTTAGTTCGGTGTTGAGGACAAGCAAAGACTTTTAGGTCAAAGCTTGGTGGTGGTACGTGGTTACTATGCCAACGAGCATCCCTGGATGGTCTAGAGCCCCAGCGAGCATGGCTTCTGGTTGCTATAGCAACAGGCCTGGAGCATTCTAGAACAAGTGGTCTACTGAGGTACAACGCGAGTCCTGATGGCTTTCAGGCAGGGGTGAAATGTAAAATTTGTTACTACCGTTTTTTTGGGCATGGCTTGGGGGGGGGGGTAATGTGACTGGGTGGGCGTGGCCAACTTTTTTTTAAAAAAACTTTTTAAAGCATTTTTTCTAATGCTTTGAAAAGCCTCTGCTGATCAGGCAACTCAGCTGGGATCGTCAGAGAGGCTTTTTAAAAAATACCTCTCTGCCGATTAAGCAACTCAGCTGGGATCGTCAGAGACTTTTCAAAGCATTTTTTTTAGCACCTCTTCGGCCAAGAGGTTGCAGAAAAAAATGCTTTGAAAAAAGCCTCTGATGATCCCAGCTGAGCCGCGCGATCATCAGAGGCTTTTTTTTTTACTTTTGAAAGCGTTTTTTCGTTGGAAGAGGTTATAGAAAAAATGCTTTTAAAAGTTAAAAAAAAAACTCTAATGATCGTGCGGCTCAGCTGGGCATGGGGGGGGGGAGGGCGCAGGGATTTTTGCTACCGGTTCTCTGAATCACCCGCCGCCATCGGTCGATCCGATCTGAACCGGGAGCATTTCACCCCTGCTTTCAGGCTCATCCCACCCATCCAAGGGAGGTGATGAAGGGACCCTTGGGCCTTTGGTAGAGCCTTCTTTGGCAAAACAAGATGGACACCCCAAGCTGAGGGTGCCACAGGTGGTGAATGTTGACGGGATGTTGGGGGACTCATTTTTTGAGAGACACTTAGGTGTAATGGTTGTGATGCCATGGCCTAGAGGTGGATCTCTCGCCTCTCTGCAATCAGGAGGCTGTGAGTTCGATCTTAGGTAGAGGCAGATATTTCTCTCTCTGGGCACAATGAGAATATATCTGCTGGGGGGAAAAAAATCCGCATTGGCGACAGGAAGGGCATCCGGCCAGGAAAGTCTCAGCTCCATTCAATTGCCCAGACTCCACCCCGCAAAGGATTATGGGGTCGTTAAAAGAGGATGATGATGATGATGTAGTGTAGTGGTTAAAGTCTGGACTAGAAACCAGGAGACGGTGATTTCTAGTCCTGTCTTACGCAAGAAACCTGGCTCGAGCCAATAACAAGGAAGCTGTGTATTCTAGTCCCACCTTAAGCATGGAAGCTGGCTGGATGACTTTGAGCTAATCACCAGGAGGTGGTGTGTTCTAGTCCCGCCTTAAGCATGAAAGCTAGCTGGGACCCCGGACCAATCACTTTCTCTCAGTTTAGGCTACCTCACAGGGCTGTTGTGAGGAAAATAGGATGAGGAAGGAATATTAGGCATGTTGCTAAGTGAGAAATTTGTTAAGTGAGTTTTGCCCCGTTTTACAACTTTTCTTGCCACATTTGTTAAGCGAGTTATCACTGCAGTTGATACGTTAGTAAAATGATTGTGAAGTGAATCTGGCTTCCCCATTGACTTTGTCAGAAGGTTGCAAAAGCTGATTGTGTGACCCTGGGACACTGCCACCGTCATAAATGCAAGTCAGTTGTCAAGCGTCCAAATGTAAATCACGTGACCGCAGGCATGCTGCAACGGCCATAAGTGTGAAACATGGTCGTAAGTCCCTTTTTCCAGTGCCATTGCAACTTCAAGTGGCCACTAAGCAAACTGTTGAAAGCTGAGGATTACCTGTAGAAGGTTTTCTGCTGGATCAGGGGGTTGGACTAAGGTCCCAAGGTCGTTTCCAATTCTGTTAGTCTGTATTATAGTTGTGGCCCGTCAGCGGCCTGTGTGGATTGTAGCTGATTCTGACAACGAGGAGGCTGGTGTGCTGTTGCGTCAGCAGCCTGTGCAGCTGGCACTGGAGTCAGACAGTGAGGAGGCTGGAAAGATGTGGTGCCAGAGGCGGGGATTCAGCCAGGGCCTTCAGAACCTCCAGAAGCTCCCTTAAGTGAAGAGGAAGAAGAGGAGGAGCCTCTTCTCGATGCACAGGCGCGCAGAGCTGCCAAAAGGCAGGAGTGGCTCCTCAGGAGGAGGTCTCCTCGAGAGTAAGGCTTGGGGCTAATTGGCCACTCCCTTAGCCTATTTAAGGAGGAACGCCGACTGAAGCAATTTGTTGGGAACAACTTTAGTTCATTCTCCTTTGCGTCTGGATTCTCTGCAAATTGTTTCTGGGCTTTCTGCCAACCTTCGTAAGATTGTGATTACTTTATCTTTGGTTTCTTGTAGGCTGTTAAGAAAGTTTATTAACAGCCTTTGTTTTGAAAAAGACTGAGTTATTTTAGTAAATTAAGTTTTGCACAAACTTTGTGTGTGCTGCGTTCTTTGGGATCCGTAGCTGGGGCAGAACAATTATGTTTTGCACCACCCATGAGCCCAGTGGCTCCAAAAGGGGGATTGAAGGAGAAAAGGCACCTGAAATAACTTCTCCTCAAATCCAGGTGTTTGAAAATAAACTCCTGTTTGAAGGAAAACTCATCCTTGGTTCAGTTCCAAGACGCTGGAAATAAAATGGAGGCTGGAGGCTGATTGGAAAGAAAGTCCACATGAAATCACATGTGATTCTGGGACAGCTGGCCGAATGGCTGAATGAGTGGATGGATTTTTATACATTTCTGTGACTTTGAAGTTTGGGGGGTTGTGCAATGAAGGGGTTTGTGTCTTTTGCTAAATGGTGGTGGGGTTAATACTATTATGTCCAGGCAGGGTGAAATGTAAAATGTGTTACTACCGGTTCTGTGGGCATGGCTTGGTGTGGGGGTTAATGTGACTGGGTGGGCATGGCCAACTTTTTTTTTTTTTTTACTTTTAAAACCATTTTTTCTACAACCTCTTCGACAGAAGAGATTGTAAAAAATGCTTTTAAAAGCCTCTGACGATCAGGCAACTCAGCTGGGATCGTCAGAGGCTTTTAAAAGCATTTTTTTTCCTACAACTTCTTGGGCCAAAGAGGTTGTTAAAAAATGCTTTTAAAAGCCTCTGACAATCCCAGCTAAGCCGCACGATCATCAGAGGCTTTTTTTTTTAACTTTTAAAAGCATTTTTTCGGCAGAAGAGGTTGTAGAAAAAATGCTTTTAAATTTTTTTAAAAAAGCCTCTGATGATTGCGTGGCTCAGCTGGGCATGGGGGGAGGGGGGCAGGGATGTTTGCTACCGGTTCTCCAAGCCACCTGCCGCCATCGCTACCATATCGGGCGATCCGGTCCAAACCAGGAGCATTTCACCCCTGTGTCCAGGGGTGGAATTCAGCCGGTTCGGACCGATTTGGGAAAACCGGATACTAGTTTTACATCTAGTTTGCTGAACTGGTAGTTGCAAGGACTGGCTGGCCACACCCACCCCACCTTGCCCCTCCCAGGAGTCACTGTGCAGCTGTTTTGGATGGCAGGTAAGTGCAGCGTCTGCACGGAGGCTCTGGGAGGGTGAAAAACAGGCCTCCCGGAAGTTCCAGAAGTCCAGAAACAGGCCTGTTTCCGGCCTCCGGAGGGCCTCTGGAGCCCGGGGAGGCTGTTTTCGCCCTCCCGGAAGCTCAAGGAAAGCCTCCGGAGCTTGGGAAGGACGAACCACCCCCACTGTGGTGCAGGAGGCCAAATAGGCCACGCCCACCATTGCCACGCCTACCCAGCAACTGGGCAGAGAACCGGTTGCTAAAATTTTTGAATCCCACCCCTGATTATGTCCTGTTCTTAGAATTTGGCCGGAGGAGAATGTACATTTTTAATCGCATCCCTGGAGGGGAAGATCTTTCGTTTTGTGAATAGGCTGGCCCAAAATCTTTCTTAATGGGCACAAAATGAGCCTTGGTGGCGCAGCGGACTAAACTGCTGTTAAAGTAGCACTTAGTTGCCAGCTGCCTGCAATTACTGCGAGTTCAAATCTCACCAGGCTCAAGGTTGACTCAGCCTTCCATCCTTCCGAGGTAGGTAAAATGAGGACCCGGATTGTGGGGGCAATAAGCTGACTTTGTATAAAAAAGAACACTGCTCGGGGGGGGGGGGGCAAAAAAGCCCTACTAAGCAGGTATATACAAAAGTATGAAGGCTATTGCTTAACGCATTGTAAGCCGTCCTGAGTCTCCGGAGAAGGGCGGCATATAAATCAAACTAATAAATAAATAAATAAATAAAATATCTGCTGCAGCTATTAAGAAAGACTGAATCTGCTTTCTGTCTTTAAGAGCGTGTTTCTCCATTTCTCCCTTAGGGCAAATATTCTATCCTGCCTTTTTAATATTCCTCAAAATATTTCATTCTTTGTGGGGGTGGGGGATTGTGGCTCTCTTTGTTCTGCCATGGTCCCAGAAGAATGGAGAGAGGAACATCACTGAAGCGGAGCCAGATATGAAGGTGGATCCAGAGGGGATTTGACAAAAAAGCAAAAAAAAAAAAACATTGCATTATTTGGTGGCTTGTCTTGTCTCTTCCCTTCAAAGCTCCCAGCGTGTTTGCAAAAGTGGTTTTCTTCCTGTATGTAGCACACTCAGGGAGATTTGTGAGGACAACCCCCCCCCCCCAAAAAAAACCCCAAAAAAACCCAAGATGACAACCCTGGCAAAGCTGGATGGGACTTTTTCTGGATGAAAGTGAGCAGAGACAAATCAAGAAAAATAAGGCCGTTTCCCAACCTATGTGCCCAACCTGCTAAATTTTGGAAAATGCTGCAAATGTAGATCCTCAAGGTGGCCTAATCCTGGTTGCCCTTCACTAGGAGGGTCGGTAAAAAAAAAGAAAGAAAGAAAGTCAAAATGGCATGTTAGGATATGGTTTGAGCTTAACAAGTTGTCCAGGCAATATATGTGTTCTGTGACTTTAATATGAATATGTATTGTGTGACTTTAAGGCTTTACTGCTGATTCATTGTAATGCTGAGTCATGCTGTAATTAGTTGTGAACGTATTTAAGAAAGGTACTGTAACGTATTCAGTTGATGATAAGCTACCATTGTGTGTGGAGTTGCTATCCATTGTGCTATCATCGTTGGATGGATCTGCTACCATCGTGGTTTGTGAACCAGAGTGAGTTTGTTATTCTAACCAACTACTGTTTGTGTGGTAAGAAGAGCTTTTGTATCACTGGACTGATTTAACTGGCAAAGACTTGGATTGATTTAAAGACTATGAGATTGTTTTTCCACTATAAAGTAAACTTTTGATAAACCAGTTTGCACATCTCTTATTCATTGCTCTCCGCAACATTTCTCTGTGCTCTACACTCTGCTGGTTGGTAACACAACAACAATATCCTTAACATGGCATAAAATTGTGTTAAAGATGAACAAAAATCTGTACAAATTTAAGACCAGGCCAATATTCTGTTCAGAAAAGATGTAGTGTATGTTGGTTTGTGCATTTAAAAAAAAAAAAAGCTTTATAAAAAAAATGGCAGCCAAAACGGTGGGATCGAAGCCCCGCCCCCTGGGGTAATGCGTATACAGATGAAGTGGGGTATTGACTAATTGGTTGTGGCTGCCATCTTGACATTCATAAACCTACCTCCCCATCCCCCGCTCTCAGTCCCAGCAAAACCCAGATGAATGACAAGATGGCATAATCATAGCCTGTATGGTTTGAAAATCATGGTTTATAGTACCTCAGGTGAATGCAGATAGCTGAGAGTCTGTAGAGATTCTCACTCATCCAGGTCATCGTGGTTGTCCCAAAGGTGCTTTTTTCAGGAGGCAACTGGACTTTCTTGTTTTTTTCTTTGAAGACGTTTCGCTTCTCATCCAAGAAGCTTCTTCAGCTCTGAATATAAATCCTTCCATTCCCCACTATCCTGTCAGAGCTGAAGAAGCTTCTTGGATGAGAAGCGAAACGTCTTCAAAAGAAAAAAAAAATAAGAAAGTCCAGTTGCCTCTTTTGGGACAGCCTACTGAGGCATATTTAAGCTAACTATGGTTTAAGGCAATATGTGACTGAAAACTAGGATTATTTGTCCCGTATCAACCTAGTCCACCGTGTGTTTCTGTACATGAGAGAGGAAAAGGAAAACAGGCAACTATTTTTTAAAATAATTTCTTCGGGTTAAAAAAAAGAAAAGAAAGCAAAGAAAATGGCCTGAGAAAATGATTTTAAAAATCCTCTTTTGAAATAAAATAATAATAAAAGTATTGAACTGAAAAAAACCATTGCTACAATTAAAATCAGAACGATCCTCTGAACACACAACCACATGGCAGAATGGATGAAATAGTCATTTCATTTATTCTTTCTAACCTGTCTTTATTATTTTTACTAAAAACTCATTGATAGAAGTTAAGTTACTCCTAAGTCGACGGCCATACAGTGGCATTATAAGGCATACCTTAAACATGATTTTAAAAAAATAAGTCACTGCCATTTCTGATGAAAGGAAATTTCTCAATTCAATATTTGTTTTTTATCTTATTTTAGATTTGTTATCTCGCCTTTATTATTTTCATATGCCTTGAATCAGAGGAATTCTCTTTCAAGGAGCTTTGGTTGAGCATGGAGATATTTTCCTGGCATAAAAGCCGCTTCCCTTAACCTTTAACCAGGGGTTTCCTTTATCTTTGCAGTCTGGCTTACTACACTGTGGATATCTCCAGGTGGTCTCCCATCCCGAGGCCTAGCTACCACTCGCATCGCTTATCTTCTTGAAATCGGCTGCGATTGGCCAATTTCTGCCATGCAGAGTCTACAATGATCTCTCGTGTGCCAAATTGCCAGCAATTTCTTCTGTTTTTCCTGGTTTCTGGTGCTTATGGATATGTTTGGGCTACAGAAGGATCCAGCTGGACTCCAAGCAGCTGTTAATGGCTTTATAAAATAATTTACCTCTTGCACCGAGGAGAGTATCATTCGCCCGAAGGCAATTTCTTCCTTCCAAAGAGCAGTTTTCATTTTGCAAGCAGGGAACCACGCAGTGACGGTGGCTGGTTGATACAGAAAAGATTGGATCCTGGTTTATTCTTGGCCTGCCTTTATTGTCGCTGCCGGCAAGGCATGAGGTCAGCCGGCTGACTTTGAGGTGGGGGGTATATTTTGCACTGGAGGATTGTTGTGCTAAATCGACCTTGCTTTGGGGTCATTTCTCAAGGTTTTTTTTTTGTTCCTCGTATTTTACAGGGGGCAGGCAGGACACACGGGGCTTTTAAAAGGGCTAAATAATGACCATAAGTCTTCTGCTAGCCAGGAAGGGAAGTAGCCTATATATCTTGGTCCTGTTTTCTTTTCTTATCTTGTGCTTCCAGGTGAGCTGAGTTGCTGGAACGAAATGGACCCTTATCTTTTCAGGTGTTTTCGGTTAAGAAGGTGGGTTGTGTGTCAGCAGGGGAATGTTAACACACATCTCTGTTTCTGTCCAAAGAAGTGAAGGATCAGTTCTTTTTTCCTTCCTTCCTTCCTTCCTTCCTTCCTTCCTTCCTTCCTTCCTTCCTCTCCTTTCCTCCTCTCCTTCCTTTTCTCCCTTCCCTCCTCCCTCTCTTCCATTCTTTCCTCCTCTCCTTCATTTTTCCTTCCTTCCCTCTTCTCCTTTCCTCCTCTCCTTCCTTTTCTTCCTTCCCTCCTCCCGGGGATGAAAATCCAGCAGGTTCTGATAGGTTCTGGAGAACCGGTAGCAGAAATTTTGAGTAATTCCGAGTAAATACCACCTCTGGCTAGTGGGAATGGAGATTTTGCAATATCCTTCCCCCAGGAGTGGGGAGGGGCAGTATCCTTCCCCTGCCACACTCACCAAGCCACACCCACCAAGCCACACCACGCCCACCAAGCCACACCCATAGAACCAGTCATAAAAAAAAATGGATTTCACCACTGCCTCCTCCCTTCTTTCCTCTTCTCCTTCATTTTCTTCCTTCCCTCATCTTCTTTCCTCCCTCTCTTCCTTTCTTTTCTCCTCTCCTTCATTTTTCCTTCCCTCCTCTCCTTTCCTCCTCTCCTTCCTTTTCTTCCTTCCCTCCTCCCTCCCTTCCTCCCTCTCTTTTCTTTCCTCCTTCATTTGTTTCCTTCCCTCTTCCCTTCTTTCCTCCATCTTCTTCCTTTCTTTCCTTCTTCCCTCCTTGTCCCCCTTCTTGAATAGAATAGTGTTGAAAGGGACCTTGGAGGTCTTCTAGATGAGCCCCCTGCTCAAGCAGGAGAACCTATACTATTTCAGAAAAGTGGCTGTCTACTTTTGTCTTAAAAGAAAGAAACTTCCAGTGATGGAGTCCCCGTGATTTCTGAAGGCAAACTATTCCACTGATTAATCGTCCTCTCCTTAATTCCAGGTTGCTTCTCTCTTTGATTAGTTTCCATTCCAACCATTGTTTCTTGTCCTGACCTCTGGTGCTTTAGAGAATAATTTGACCCCCTCTTCTTTGTGGCAGCCCCTCAAATACTGGAAGACTGCTATCATGTCACCCCTAGTCCTTCTTTTCTTTAGGCTAGCCAAACTCAATTCCTGCAGCCACTCTCCCTTTTAAATTGGCTTTTAAATTGGCTTTTAAATGTTTTTTAGATAAATTGGATGTTTTAATTTGTTTTCTGAGCCTAAATTATTTAATCTGTTTTTAATAGTTTTTTTAACTTTTTTATGTCTTTATATTTTATCTTGGCTGTTCACCGCCCTGAGTCTTTCGGGAGTAGGGCGGTATACAAATATGATAAATAAATAAATAAATAAATAAATAAATAAATAAATAAATAAATAAATAAATAAATAAATAAATATGTTTTAGTCTCCAGGCCTTTGATCATCTTAGCTGCTCTTCTCTGCACTTTTCCCAAAGTCTCAACATCTTTTTTTGTAGTGTGGTGAGCAAAATTGGTTGCAGTATTGTTGTGGCCCGTCAGTGGCCTGTGCAGCTAGTAGCTGATTCTGACAGCGAGGAGGCTGGTGTCGTGCCGCGCCAGCAGCCTGTGCAGCTGGCACTCGAGTCAGACAGTGAGGAGGCTGGAGAAGAGTTGGTGCCAGAGGCAGGGATTCAGCCAAGGCCTTCAGAACCTCCAGAAGCTCCCTTAAGTGAAGAGGACGAAGAGGAGGAGCCTCTTCTCAATGCACGGGCGGGCAGAGCTGCCAAAAGGCAGGAGTGGCTCCTCAGGAGGAGGTCTCCTCAAGAGTAAGGCTTGGGGCTAATTGGCCATTCCCTTAGCCTATTTAAGGAGGAACGCTAACTGAAGCAATTTGCAGGGAACAACTTTGTTCACATACCTTCGTGTCTTGTCTTGCTTATCTTATCAGCTTCCTGCAAATTGCTTCTGGGCATTCTGCCAATCACAGTAAGCTTTCAGTATTATTCTTTGAATTCTTGGCGGCTGTTTATGCAGTTAATTAACAGCTGTTGTTGTAAAAAACAATGGCTGGTTTATTTAGTAAACTAATGTTTGAACGGACTTTGTGTGTGCTGCGTTCTTTGGGGTCCGTAGCTGGGGCAGAACAAGTATTCCAGGTGTGGTCTTACTAGGGTTTTATGAAGTGATGCTAGTACTTCACATGATCTTGATTCTATGGCTCTGCTTATACAACCCAGGATTGTATTAGTTTTTTTGGCGACGGCTGCACACTGCTGGCTCATAGTCAAGTGATCGTCCACTAGAACTCCAAGGTCCCTCTCACAGTTACTGTTTTTGAGCCAGGTCTCAACCAGTAGTGGGTTGTTACTCGCTCGCCCCGGATTGGGTGAACTGGTAGCGGCGGCGGCAGGAGGCTTCGCCCACCCCCCGGATGCTTCTGCACGTGCCCACGAGCGAACTGGTAGCGACGGGTTGTAAAACCCACCCCTGGTTCTCGCCCAGTGGTGGGTTCCAACCGGTGTTACCACCGGTTCTCTTTGTGCAAGCACTTTGCGCACGATTGCCGCGCGCATGCTCGCTTAGCTCATACGTGCGCCAAGCTTGCGCTCTGCGCAAGTGCGTTAGGTTTCTGCCCAGCTGAGGTGCGGCAATCCACTCTGCCACGTCTATCAGCTGGGCTAAAAACCAAGGAATAAAGGTAGGAATAAGGGAGGGGCAGGCGAGAGGGCCCAGCTCCCATTCACAGAGAACTAGTTCGGTGACGTCACATCGTCACCACTACTGGCTCGGCTGAACCGGGCCGAACCGGGAGCAACCGACCACTGGTCTCGCCTAATCTGTACTTATCCTTAGATTTTTTTTCCTGCCTAAATGTAAAACTCTGCTTTTCTCCACATTAAAATTCATTTTGTTGGACAGGGCCTATTGTTCAGTTCCGAAGACTCTAAACTAAAAACCAGATGACTGAGCTAGAGCCCTTCCTTGGGTGTAGAAACCAGCCAGGTCATTTGAACTAGATAGATGATAGATAGATAGATAGATAGATAGATAGATAGATAGATAGATAGATAGATAGATGATAGGGAGGGAGAGAAAGACAGATAGACCTTAGCTCCCAGAATAAGGAGCCTTGGTGGTGCAGCGGACTAAAGTGCTGTTAAAGTAGCACTTAGCTGCCAGCTGCCTGTAATTACTGCGAGTTCAAATCTCACCAGGCTCAAGGTTGACTCAGCCATCCATCCTTCCGAGGTAGGTAAAATGAGGACCTGGATTGTGGGGGCAATAAGTTGACTTTGTATAAAAAAGAACACCGCTTTGGGGGGGGGCAAAAGCCCTACTAAGCAGGTATATACAAAAGTATGAAGGCTATTGCTTAATGCATTGTAAGCCGCCCTGAGTCTCCAGAGAAGGGCGGCATATAAATCGAACCAATAAATAAATAAATAAATAAATAAATAAATAAATAAATTCTTTGCAATGGCCATTCTGCCCAAGGAATTAGAATAGAATAGAATAACAGAATTGGAAGGGACCTTGGAGATCTTCTAGTCCAACCCTCTGCTTAGGGAGGAAACCCTACACTACTTCAGACAAATGGTTATCCAAAATCTTCTTAAAAACTTCCAGTGTTGGAGCATTCACAACTTCTGGAGACAAGTTGTTCCACTGATTAATTGTTCTGTCAGGAAATTTCTCCTTAGTTCTAAATTGCTTCTTTCCTTGCTTAGTTTCCATCTGTTTCTTCTTGTGCTGCCCTCAGGTGCTTTGGAGAATAGCTTGACTCCCTCTTCTTTGTGGCAACCCCTGAGATATTGGAAGACTGCTATCATGTCTCCCCTAGTCCTTCTCTTCATCAAACTAGACATACACAGTTCCTTCAACTATTCTTCATATGTTCTAGGAGAAAATATGAATCATTCTCGGAGAGCAAGTTAGTTAATTGGTCATAAAAGAGAAGCTCGTTGGATCCTGTCCAGAGTATGATCTCCAGTTATGTATGCAGCAAGTTTATGAAATATAGAACAGACAAAGTGTTAGAAGGTGCAGAAAAGAACATAAAATAGAAACAGGTACATGGAAGAAATAAGCTATAAAAATGTAGAAAGAGAACTTAATGAGCTTTTCCTGCACCAGGGAAGCCTAAAAATGACAGACCCCGGAAGGAACGGTTCGGGCATTCTCCAGACCAGGGATCTTCAACCTCGGCAACTTTAAGACTTGTGGACTTCAACTCCCAGAATTCCTCAGCCAGCTTAGCGGCTTCAAGGGTGGCCAAAATGGTTCTAAAAACAGGGCAAAATTCACTTAACAACTGTCTCACTTAACAATGAAAATTTGGGGCTCAATTGTGGCCATAAGTCAAGGACTACCTCTATTGAAAGCCTGCTTGCTTTGATAAGACTCTTTGTGTCCCTCTATGGCAGGAGTCTCTAACCTCGGCAACTTTAAGACTTGTGGACTTCAACTCCCAGAATTCCTCAGCTTCATTGGCTGAGGAACTCTGGGAATTGAAGTCCACAAGTCTTAAAGTTGCCAAGGTTGGAGACCCCTGCTCCAGACCCCAGAAGGGTTCACGCCCAAAAGAGAAAGCGGACTTGCTTACTACCAGCTAGGAGGCCAAGATGAGTCCCAAGGGGCTTGATTGAATGATGGCAAACTGTCATTAGAAATATCAATTTTTCGTGGTTTTATTGCTTTTCATGCTTTAAGCTGCCCGGGTGTCACCTGTGGCAAGATGGGCAACAAATAAATTTAATAAATAAATAATACATAAAATAAAAATGTGATTAGACTCAAGGAAAAAAAAACGTTTGGAGGTAAGAGCCATTTGGCAATCAAACCCTTTTGCCATAAAAATTCTGCAGTGGGTGGATTTCTACACCCCCATCATAGAGAGCTAGAATTAGTTGGAATTGGGTGGCACCTAAATTGAATTTTTTAAAAAAACTTTGCATCATTTCTGATGTAAAAGATCTCTCTCTCTCATCTATGTATCATCTGTCATCTCTCTCTCTCTCTCTCTCTCTCTCTCTCTCTCTATCTATCTATCTATCTATCTATCTTATCTACCTACCTACCTTCCTATCTATTTCTATCTATTTATCTATCTATATCTTCTATCTTTTATCTATCATTTGTTTCTGTCTGTCTTTCTGTCTCTCTCTTTCTCTCATCTATTTATCTCTTTGTCTGTCTGCCTGCCTGCCTGCCTATCTATCATCTATCTATCTATCTATCTATCTATCTATCTATCTATCTATCTATCTATCTATCTATCTATCTATTCTATTTATCTCTTTGTCTGCCTGCCTGCCTATCATCTATCTATCTATCTATCTATCTATCTATCTATCTATCTATCTATTGTCTGTCTGTCTGTCTATCTATCTATCTTTCTATCACCCGTCTGTCTGTCTGTCTGTCTATCTATCTATCTATCTATCTATCTATCTATCTATCTATCACCTGTCTATCTATCGTGTCTGTCTGTCAGTCCACCCGCCCACCCATCCATCATCCATCCATCCATCATCTATCTATCTATCTATCTATCTATCTATCTATCTATCTATTGATCTCTTTGTCTGCCTGCCTGCCTGTCTATCATCTATCTATCTATCTATCTATCTATCTATCTATCTATCTATCTATCTATCTATCTATTGTCTGTCTATCTATCTATCTTTCTATCACCTGCCTGTCTGTCTGTCTATCTATCTATCTATCTATCTATCTATCTATCTATCTATCTATCATCAAACTAACTAACTAACCAACCAACTAACTAACACATCAGTAGTCCTTGACTTACGACCATTTATTTAGTGATGCTTATAGATTACAATGGTGCTGAAAAAAGGGATTTAGGGCCAATCTCTGCACTTTTAACCATCTCAGCATCCCTATGATCACATGATCCCCATTTGGGTACTTGGCAGCCAGCACGTATTTATGATGCTTGCAGCATCCTGGGGTCATGTGATTGCCATTTGGACCTTCCTCAATTTTTTTTTTTTTAAAATCCCGGAAGCTTTCGACAACAGGTTGGATCCTTTCGTTTCCCACCGTGAAGAGTCTTGGACAAAGGCATCATATGAAAACCCCTCGTGTCTTTTTTTCCCCTCCCTCTGATAACAAAAAGTATTTGAGAAGTTGCATATAAACAGGAGTAATTACATTTATTTTTTTTTAAAAAAAAGCTTGGGGTAGAGAAATTTACATTAAAGAAGCTTGAAGTGGGAAAAATCTATGTGTCATAGAATGAATGCATGGTAATTTGCATTAAAAATATAACCGGTCGTTAACGTAGCAGTTGACGTAAGTGGGAGCAATTGCACACAAAGGATCTGTTTGTTAGGAGACGGAGCAAATATACGCGGATCTTCTTTTGAAATCCTAACCGGGATACTGCCTTGATAACAGAACGGCAAAGGGCATTTTCATTCTTTGCCCTGACAAGCCCATCTTTACCCACGATGCACCTGACATGCAGGTAGTCCTTGACTTATGACCACAGTTGGGACCAGAATTCCTGTTGCTAAGGAAAGTGGTTGCTAAGTGAGTTGTGCATAATTTTATACTTTTTTTTTTTTGCTTTGTTTAAGCCAGGGGTCTCCAACCTTGGCAACTTTAAGCCTGGCGGATTTCAAGTCCCCGAATTCCCCAGCCAGCAAAGGTGGCTGAGGAATTCTGGGAGTTGAAGTCCGCCAGGCTTAAAGTTGCCAAGCTGGCTGGGGAATTCTGGGAGTTGAAGTCCGCCAGGCTTAAAGTTGCCAAGCTGGCTGGGGAATTCTGGGAGTTGAAGTCCGCCAGGCTTAAAGTTGCCAAGCTGGCTGGGGAATTCTGGGAGTTGAAGTCCGCCAGGCTTAAAGTTGCCAAGCTGGCTGGGGAATTCTGGGAGTTGAAGTCCGCCAGGCTTAAAGTTGTCAAGCTGGCTGGGGAATTCTGGGAGTTGAAGTCCGCCAGGCTTAACGTTGCCAAGCTGGCTGGGGAATTCTGGGAGTCGAAGTCCGCCAGGCTTAAAGTTGTCAAGCTGGCTGGGGAATTCTGGGAGTTGAAGTCCGCCAGGCTTAACATTGACAAGGTTGGAGACCCCTGGTTTAAGCAAATCATTGTACAGGTAGCCCTCGACTTAACAACTACAATTGAGCCCAAAATTTCTGTTGTTAAGGGAGACCATTTTTCCCCATTTTACAGCCTTTCTTGCCAGAGAACGAATCACTGCAGTTGATAAGTTAGTAACCGGGTTGTTAAGAATCTGGCTTCCCCATTGACTTTGCTGGGGATCAGGTGACCTTGGGGACACAGTGACGGACATAAGTATGAACCAGTTGCCAAGCGTCTGAATTTTGATCGGGTGGCCATGGGGATGCTGCTGCAAAGATTGTGAAAAATGTCATCAGTCGCATTTTTCAGTGCCGTTGTATCTTTGAACGGTCACTAAATGAAGTGTTGCAAGTCAAGGACTACCTGTCATTGTTAAGTAAATCTGGCTTCCCCCATTGGCTTTGCTTTTCAGAAGTTGGCTGGGACAGTCGAAAAGAGCAATCACATGATACGACAGGATGCTGTTACCGTAGTGAATTCATGCCAGTTGCCAAGAGCCAGATGTTGATGATGCTGTGATGGTCGTAAGTGTGAGGACCAGTTATAAGGACCGGTCATAAGTGTGAGGACTGGGGGGTTTTCAGTGTCATTGTACTTTTGAAAGATCACTAAACGAACGGTTGTAAATCGACAACTACCAACAGAGGGACACAAAGAGTCTTATCAAAGCAAACAGGCTTTCAATAGAGGTAATCCTTGATTTATGGCCATAATTGAGCCCAACATTTCCACTGCTAAGTGAGACAGTTGTTAAGTGAATTTTGCCCTGTTTTTAGAACTTTTTTGGCCACCCTTGTTACATGAATCGTTGCAGTTGTAACGTTAGTAACACTCTCGTTACGTGAATCTGGCTGACTGTCGTTAAGTGAATCTGGCATCCCCATTGACTTTGCTTGTCAGAAGGTTGGATTAGGTGATCACATGACCCCCGGGATCCTGCAACCGTTATAAATATGAATCGGTCGCCAAGTCTCTGAATTTTGATCACGTGAGCATGTGGATGCTACAGCAGTCATGTGAAAAAATGATCAGAAGTCACTTTTGACTTTTGGCAACTGTCGTAAGTGGTAGTCAGTCACTTTTTTCATGCTGTCGTAACTTCAAACAGGTGCCGTAAATCAAGGACTATGGATTGATTGATTGATTAGTCACGTTTGTAGAACCCCAGACAGCAAAATGGGAAGGGCTGAATGGATATACTGAAAAGATTGTGTCATGGACTGGAGATTTTACAGATTACAGATTAACAGAGTTGGAAGGGACCTTGTAGATCATCTAGTCCAACCTGCCCCCCCCCCCGGCCAAGCAGGAGACCCTACACCACGGGTGGGTTCTAAATTTTTTTACTACCGGTTCTGTGGGCGTGGCTTATTTTGTGGGCGTGGCTTGATGGTCATGTGACAATTCTTTAGGATTTAGCAGAGGTACTGGTCTACCAGGCTTTTAACTGCTTGCAGAGTTGTATTGGTCTACTCATTTGTTTTTGGAGGCACCGGTCTACTCATTCGTTTTTGCAGGCACCGGTCTACTCATTCATTTTTGGAGGCACCGGTCTACTCATTCGTTTTTGCAGGCACCGGTCTACTCATTCGTTTTTGCAGGCACCGATCTACTCATTCGTTTTTGCAGGCACCGGTCTACTCATTCGTTTTTGGAGGCACCGATCTACCACCACACTGCCTTTTAACACTGATGAGCTGTAGGGCGGCCCTTTGAAGCCCCGCGGCAAGAGTTTAAACAGTTTTTTTTCCTTCTAGCCGATCAGCTGGGACTCGGGAGGCAGCAATAGATTGGGGGCAGGGCCAAATAAAAGATAAGAATAACGTGGGGGGGGGCGGAGGGGGGGGCCCAGCTCCCGAACAAAGAGAACCGGTTCGGTGACGTCATATCGTCACCACTACCGGCTCGGCTGAACCGGGCCGAACCGGGAGGAACCCACCACTGCCCTACACCTTTTCTGACAAGTAGCAGTCCAATCTCTTCTTGAAAGCCTCCAGTGATGAAGCTCCCACAACTTCCAAAGGCAACTTCTGTTCCATGGGTTGATTGTTCTCACTGTTAGAAAATTTCTCCTTATTTCTAGGTTGAATCACTCCTTATTCAGTTTCCATCCATTAAAAGACACAGGCCACTCTTTTGAAGAAAAGCAAACTCCACATTTTGGACAGAGGACCGCTGGGTTTGAAAGAGGGGTCAAATAGGCCATTATGTCAAAATTGAACAGCCCTCCCTCAACAGAGGGGGAGGGATACGACATCATCTCTCTCCCGTCTACAACACAGTCCTTTCAGCAGTTCCAATAAGACTCCACACCCATTTGCACCACACAGGTGACCCTGAGGACACAGATAAACCTCCAGGTGGCCTCAACAACTCTCTAAAGAGGATGCAAAAGACCAGCTGTCTGCAAGGAATATAAATCCTTCCATTCCCCACCATCCGGTCAGAGCTGAAAAATCTTCCTGGACGAGAAGCGAAACGTCTTCAAAGAAAAACCAGAAAGTCCACTGGCCACTTGGAAAAAAAACCACCTTTGGGATAAGGTTAGAAGAAGGGAAGGGAAGGGAAGGGAAGGGAAGGGAAGGGAAGGGAAGAGAAGAGAAGAGAAGAGAAGAGAAGAGAAGAGAAGAGAAGAGAAGAGAAGAGAAGAGAAGAGAAGAGAAGAGAAGAGAAGAGAAGAGAAGAGAGAATGGAAAGGAAGGGGAAGGGAAGGGAAGGGAAGGGAAGAGAAGAGAAGAGAAGAGAAGAGAAGAGGAGAGGAGAGGAGAGGAGAGGAGAGGAGAGGAGAGGAGAGGAGAGGAGAGGAGAGGAGAGGAGAGGAGAGAGAGATGAGAAGAGAAGAGAAGAGAAGAGAAGAGAAGAGAAGAGAAGAGAAGAGAAGAGAAGAGAAGAGAAGAGAAGAGAAGAGAAGAGAAGAGAAGAGAAGAGAAGAGAAGAAGAGAAGAGAAGAGAAGAGAAGAGAAGAGAAGAGAAGAGAAGAGAAGAGAAGAGAAGGAATAAGGACTAAGGAAGGGAAGGGAAGGGAAGGGAAGGGAAGGGAAGGGAAGAGGAGAGGAGAGGAGAGGAGAGGAGAGGAGAGGAGAGGAGAGAAGAGAAGAGAAGAGAAGAGAAGAGAAGAGAAGAGAAGAGAAGAGAAGAGAAGAGAAGAGAAGGAATAAGGACTAAGGAAGGGAAGGGAAGGGAAGGGAAGGGAAGGGGAAGGGAAGAGGAGAGGAGAGGAGAGGAGAGGAGAGGAAGAGGAGAGGAGAGAAGAGAAGAGAAGAGAAGAGAAGAGAAGAGAAGAGAAGAGAAGAGAAGAGAAGAGAAGAGAAGGAATAAGGACTAAGGAAGGGAAGGGAAGGGAAGGGAAGGGAAGGGAAGGGAAGGGAAGGGAAGGGAAGGGAAGGGAAGGGAAGAGGAGAGGAGAGGAGAGGAGAGGAGAGGAGAGGAGAGGAGAGAGAAGAGGAGAGGAGAGGAGAGAAGAGAAGAGAAGAGAAGAGAAGAGAAGAGAAGAGAAGAGAAGAGAAGAGAAGAGAAGAGAAGGAATAAGGACTAGGAAGGGAAGGGAAGGGAAGGGAAGGGAAGGGAAGGGAAGGGAAGAGAAGAGAAGAGAAGAGAGAAGAGAAGAGAAGAGAAGAGAAGAGAAGAGAAGAGAAGAGAAGAGAAGAGAAGAGAAGACTCAAACTCTTCTGGCCCCGCCCCTGCCCTGTTTAGCGAAGGGGAGAAAACGTCCCAATACGTCACATGACACCACAAGTTTGACACCCCCTGCTGTAAAAGGATGCAAATGACCAGCTGTCTGCAAGGAGTATAAATCCTTCCATTCCCCACCATCCAGTCAGAGCGGAAGAAGCTTCTTGGAGGAGAAGCGAAACCTCTTCAAAAGAAAAAACCAGAAAGTCCAGTTGTCTCTTGGGGATAAAAAAGCACATGGTTTGTTTCAGGACCTAACCATGACCTGGACGACTGAGAATCTCCACAGGCATTTAACGTCCCTCACAAAGAGTGCTAACAACCAGATGACTGCAAGGAATATAAACCCTCCCATCCTCCGTCATTCAGTCAGAACTGAAGAAGCTTCTCGGATGAGAAGCGAAACGTCTTCGAGGAACAACAGAGAGAGTTGCCTCAGGGAGGTGGGGGCGAAAGCGCCTTTGGGACTTTTGTGAGACTCTTTTGTTGTTCGGTGTGCAAGGAGGGCTGGATGTGTATCAACGGTGGGTTACTCCCGGTTCAGTCCGGTTCTATAGAACCGGTAGTAAAACCGGCGGGAGGCTCCGCCCACCCGCCATGACGTCATCATGGGTGATCTGCGCCGGTTGCAAACCACTAGTAAGGGTAAGTAGAACCCACCCCTGATGTGTATGTGTGTGTGTGAAATGTAAAATTTGTTACTACTGGTTCTGTGGGTGGGGCTTGGTGGGGGTGTGTGTAATGTGACTGAGTGGGCGTGGCCAAATTTCTTTTTTTTTAATTTTTGAAACCATTTTTTCTACAACTTCTTTGGCCGAAGAGGTTGTAGAAAAAAATGCTTTTAAAAGGCTCTGACGATCCCAGCTGAGCTGGGCGATCATCAGAGGCTTTTTTTTTACTTTTAAAAGCATTTTTTTCGGGCCGAAGAGGTTGTAGAAAAAATGCTTTTTTTTAAAAAAAAAAATTGATTTATATGCCGCCCTTCTCCGGAGACTCAGGGCGGCTTACAATGCGTTAAGCAATAGCCTTCATACTTTTGTATATTTTATACAAAGTCAGCTTATTGCCCCCCACAAACTGGGTCCTCATTTCACCTACCTTAGAAAGGATGGAAGGCTGAGTCAACCTTGAGCCTGGTGAGAGAATTGAACTCGCAGTAATTGCAGGCAGCTGGAAGCTAAATACTACCTTTAACAGTAGCATTAGTCTGCTGAGCTACTCAGGCTTTTAAAAATAATTTTAAAAAGCCTCTGATGATCCTGCGGCTCAGCTGAGCGGGGGGGGGGGCAGGGATTTTTGCTACCGGTTCTCCAAACCACCCGCTGCCATTGCTACCAGATCGGGCAATCCGGTCGGAACCGGGAGCATTTCACCCCCTGCTCCTGGGCGTTTTCGGTAAGATGAAAAGAGTTCCCTCTAGTTTTACTTTAAGATTCGCGCATCCTGGCTTGTCGTTCCACCCTTTCCCCAGCCTGTTTATTTAATTACGGCTGCTCTGGAAACCTAACAAATGAGCGATGGCTTGCAATGAGGAGCAGCTGTCCCCTTGATCTGGTTTCCATGACTCCAGCGTGCAGCCGGAGCGGGGGGGGTGGGGGGGGGGCAGGCTGCCGGCTTGGTGTTATTATAATTTTATTACAGCCGCTTCGAAAATTATCACCGGGAGAGGGAGAGATATTAAAAAAAAAATAAAAAAAATAAATGAAAGGCAGAGTCGAAGGAGGACTGGGAACAGAACTGCCTCGGTTTCTCTCTCTCTCTCTCTCTCTCTCTCTCTCTCTCTCTCTCTCTCTCTCTCTCTCTCTCCCTCTTTCCTCGGGCCCCTTCCCCTCCCAAAGTGGGATTTGGGAAACAATTGGATGCATCTTATGAAAAATGGGGAAACAGCAAAGATGTGTCGGGGGGAGGAGGTCCAATCAGAATAGAGCTGGAAGGGACCTTGGAGGTCTTCTAGTCCAACCCCCAGCTCAACTCTTTACCATTTCAGACAAACGGCTGTCTGTTGTTGTTGTTGTTAGTTGTGAAGTCGTATCCGACCCATCGCGACCCCATGGACAACGTTCCTCCAGGCCTTCCTGTCCTCTACCATCCTCTGGAGTCCATTTTAGCTCACGCCGACTGCTTCAGTGACTCCATCCAGCCACCTCATTCTCTGCAGTCCCCTTCTTCTTTTGTCCTCAGTCGTTCCCAGCATTAGGCTCTTCTCCAGGGAGTCCTTCCTTCTCATTAGGTGGCCAAAGTATTTGAGTTTCCTCTTCAGGATCTTGGCCTTCTAAAGAGCAGTCAGGGTTGATCTCCTCTAGGACCGATCGGTTTGATGGCCTTGCAGTCCAAGGGACTCTCAGGAGTCTTCTCCAGCACCAGAGTTCAAAAGGACTCAATTCTTTGGCACTCGGCCTTCCTTATGGTCCAACTTTCACAGCCATCCATTGCAACTGGAAAAACCATCGCCTTGACTATACGCACTTTTCTTGGCAGGGTGATGTCTCTGTTTTTTAGTATGCTGTCTAGATTTGCCATAGCTTTCCTCCTGAGGAGCAAGCCTCTTTTAATTTCTTGGCTGCAGTCCCCATCTGCGGTGATCTTGGAGCCCAGGAAAATGGCTGTCTAGACCAGAGGTGGGTTTTCAGCAGGTTCTGACCAGTTCTGGAGAACCGGTAGCAGAAATTTTGAGTAGTTCGGAGAACCGGTAGTAAAAATTCTGGCTGGCCCCGTCCCCATCTATTCTCTGCCTCCCTGTTCCAGCTGATCGGGAGGGAATGGGGATTTTGCAGTAACCTTCCCCTGGAGTGGGGAGGGAATGGAGATTTTACAGTATCCTTCCCCTGCCACACCCACCAAGCCACGCCCACCATGCTACGCCACGCCCACTAAGCCATACCCACAGAACCGGTAGTAAAATATTTTAAAACCCAACACTGGACTAGACTCTTTTTAAAAGCCTCCAGTTTTGGAGCATTCACAACTTCTGGGGGCAAGTTGTACTACTGGTTAATTGTTCTCTCTGTCAGGAAATTTCTCCTTAATTCTTTTTTTTTTTTTTTTTAATTTGATTTATATGCCGCCCTTCTCCGGAGACTCAGGGCGGCTTACAATGCATTAAGCAATTCCAGGTTGCTTCTCTCCTTGATTAGTTAGGTTAGGTTAGGTTTATTAAATTTGTATACCGCCCTTCTCCCAAAGGACTCAGGGCGGTGAACAGCCAAGATTAAAATACATGCAATATAAAAATTAAAATAAATTAAAACAGAATTAAATCAAATTGGCATCCCAAAATTTAAAACCCCTTTGCCTATTAAAATAACCCATTAAAATTTTAAGCCAGCCCGGCTTGCTGAAATAGGAAGGTCTTCGAAGCTCGACGGAAAGTACGGAGGTCCGGGATCAGTCGTATTCCTGGGGGTAGCTCGTTCCAGAGGGCGGGTGCCCCCACAGAGAAGGCTCTCCCCCTGGGGGTCGTCAGTTGACATTGCTTGGCCGACGGCACCCTGAGGAGGCCCTCTCTGTGGGAGCGGATTGGCCGGTGGGAGGTTATCGGTGGCAGAAGGTGATCTCGTAAATACCTGGGCCCTAAGCCATGGAGCGCTTTAAAGATGAGAACCAATACCTTGAAGCGCACCCAGAAGACCACCGGGAGCCAGTGTAGCTCGCGCAGGAGAGGTGTTACATGGGAGCGCCATGTCGCCCCCATAATAACCCGTGCAGCTGCATTCTGGACCAGCTGGAGCCTCCGGGTGTCCTCAAGGGGAGCCCCATGTAGAGAGCATTGCAGTAGTCCAGGCGAGAGGTGACGAGGGTGTGAGTGACCATGCATAAGGAGTCCCGATCCAGAAAGGGACGCAACTGGCGTATCAGGCGAACCTGATAGAAAGCCCCCCCTGGCCACGGCCATCATATGCTTCCATCCATTGTTCCTTATCCTGCCTTCTGGTGCTTTGGGGAATAGGCTGAACCCCTTCCTCTTTGTGGCAGCCTTTGTGTTTTTGATGTTTGTGTTTTTCCTGTCTCCTCCTGTAGAGAGGGTACATTTTGGGCCCTGCTGTCAATTTTCCGGGAAATGAAATCCAAGGAGTTTGGATTTTTATTAGGGACAGTTAGTCCTCGACTTACAACCATTTGTTTAGCTGTTCGAAGTTACAACAGCACTGAAAAAAACTGACTTGCAGTTACAACTCTTGCAGCGTCCCCCACGGACACTCCATCCAAATCCAGGCACTCGGCAACTTGCATGTCTTTGTGACGGTTGCAGCATCCCGGGGTCATGTGACCCACTGTGGCAACCTTCCCAGCTGGCTTCCGACAAGCAAAGTCAATGGGAGAGTTGGATCCACTTAATGACCGCCGCCCAACTCATTTAATAACTGCAGTGATTTGCTTAACCGCTATGATAAAAAGGATCCTAAAATTGGGGGTAACTCACTTAACCGCCTCGCTTAGCAAAAGAATTGTTGGTCATATCTGCATCCTGCCTTTCCTCTAAGTACTCAAGGTTGTATCGGAAGGGACATCTTTCATTTTATTCCCACACCAGCAGCTTTGCTCCCTCGCTCCCTCTTGCAATCCCTCTGATATTGCCAATGCTCCCTACATGTCCCCCGAGTTTTTTCCCCATAACCATAACGTGGTGGCTCAGTGGCTAAGACGCTGAGCTTGTCGATCGAAAGGTCTGCAGTTCAGCAGTTCGAATCCCTAGTGCCGCGTAACAGGGTGAGCTCCCGTTCCTTGTCCCAGCTTCTGCCAATTTAGCAGTTCAAAAGCACGTAAAAAGTGCAAGTAGAAAAATAGGGACCACTTTGGTGGGAAGGTAACAGTGTTCCGTGCACCTTTGGCATTGAGTCATGCTGGCCACATGACCATGGAGACATCTTCGGACAGCGCTGGCTCTTCGGCTTTGAAACGGAGATGAGCACCGCCCCCTAGAGTCAGGAACGACTAGCACATATGTGCGAGGGGAACCTTTAGCTTTACCTTAGTCTTCAGGGCCAGACATTCTACCAGTCTGCCCTCCCTCCCTCCCTTGAAAATCAAAATTACCAATGGATGCCCATCAACTTTATAATTTATGAAAGTGGATTGTGGAAGTAAAACTGTGTTGGGCATTGTTGTGAAGAATTCAAGGAGCTGGTGGAGAAAGGAGCATGCCCTGGGGTAGAACATTGTGAGAGCCAATTTGGGGGATTTATTAAGGTTCTGCCCTAGAAACTAGGAGACGGTGAGTTTTAGACCACCCTTTAGTATGAAAGATTGCTGGGTGACTTTGGGCCAATCACCAGGAGACAGTGAGTTCTAGTTCTGCCTTAGTATGAAAGCCAGCTGGATAACTTTGAACGTATCACCAGGAGACAGTGAGTTCTAGTCCTGCCTTAGGTATGAAAGATTGCTGGGTGACTTTGGGCCAATCACCAGGAGACAGTGAGTTCTAGTTCTGCCTTAGTATGAAAGCCAGCTGGATAACTTTGAACGTATCACCAGGAGACAGTGAGTTCTAGTCCTGCCTTAGGTATGAAAGATTGCTGGGTGACTTTGGGCCAATCACCAGGAGACAGTGAGTTCTAGTTCTGCCTTAGTATGAAAGCCAGCTGGATAACTTTGAACGTATCACCAGGAGACGGTGAGTTCTAGTCCTGCCTTAGGTATGAAAGATTGCTGGGTGACTTTGGGCCAATCACCAGGAGACAGTGAGTTCTAGTTCTGCCTTAGTATGAAAACCAGCTGGATAACTTTGAACGTATCACCAGGAGACGGTGAGTTCTAGTCCTGCCTTAGGTATGAAAGATTGCTGGGTGACTTTGGGCCAATCACCAGGAGACAGTGAGTTCTAGTTCTGCCTTAGTATGAAAGCCAGCTGGGTGACTTTGAACCAATCACCAGGAGACGGTGAGTTCTAGTCCCATCTTAGACCTGAAAGACGGCTGGGTGACTTTGGGCCAATCCTTCTTTCTCAGCCCAACTCACCTCACAAGGTTGTTGTTGTGGGGAAAATAGGAGGAAAAAGGAACATTATGTATGTTGCTGCTTTGAGCTATTTATAAAAATGCGTAGGTGGGATAAAAATTTAATAAATCAATCAATGTGCAAGGTAGATTTATGAAACTCCTGGAAGGCACTACTCCTCGGCTAAAAAAAAATCGGTATTATCTTCATTTCTATCTGAAGTGCCTGATGTTTAGTTCGGTGAAATGTTCGGGGGAGAGAAAGTGGCTTCTTCTTCGGCCAGCAATTGGCATCTTGGTCGATCTCACGGGGCCTGTGCAGACTCAAGAAGCTGCTTTGATGCTTCCTTTCACGTTTTTGCAAAATTGCAAACAACCGACTGAACAAGAGCGAATTGCCGGTTCTCCAGCTGCATCGGATTGTGGATTGGGGAAGAAAGTTAGGGGTGACAGAAGGAACGTGAGAAAGAGGTGGGCAGGACAGAAATTAAAAGGCAATTGTATACATTTATACAATTTGTATAAAAAGGCATACAAGTTGAATTAATAAAATAATAATAAAATAAATAAATTGCTCCTGTGATATCCCCAGCAAGTCGGCCCCCGGTATGGAAAGAGCGACCTGGGGGTTGCAGGAATGAAAGCTGATAAAAAAAAATATGTTGCTGTTAACATTTGAGTGAGTGTTTTTATGACCAAGGGTCGGACAAATTTAGAACGACGTGGTAAAGGTTTATGGAATTCATTTATTTCTGATCTCATTTTCCAAGCTTCCCTTCCCCCGACCCTCCACACGCATGCTTCTGTGTTATAGTCCTTTCCTAATTACAGCTATAAAAACGTAAAACATATATAACAGGGTTGGAAGCAGAGGTGGGTTTCAGCAGGTTCTGACCAGTTCTGGAGAACCGGTAGCGGAAATTTTGAGTAGTTCGGAAAACCGGTAAATACCATCTCTGACTGGCCCTGCCCCCATCTATTCTCTACCTCCCGAGTCCCAGCTGATCGGGAGGAAATGGGGATTTCGCAGTAATCTTCCCCTGGAGTGGGGAGGGAATGGAGATTTTACAGTATCCTTCCCCCTGCCACACCCACCAAGCCACGCCCACCAAGCCATGTCACACCCACAAAACCGGTAGTTAAAAATTTTTGAAACGCACCACTGGTTGGAAGGGATATCAGAGGTCTTCTAGTCCAACCCCTTGTTCAAGCAGGAGACCCTATACCAGCGGTCCCCAATTTTTGTGGCTTGGGGGCCCAGTTGCGGGGTGGGGAGAGGGGAAGTGGGCCACATGCTCTGACCAGCCTCTCGCACGGCCCAATTCCAAATAGGCCACAGCACAATAGTGGGACATGGCCCAGAGGTTAGGGACCTCTGCCCTATTCCATTCTGGACAAATAACAGAATTTTATTTATTTATTTTAATTTTGATTTATATGCCGCCCTTCTCCGGAGACTCAGGGCGGCTTACAATGCGTTAAGCAATAGCCTTCATACTTTTGTATATTTATACTAAGTCAGCTTATTGCCCCCACAAACTGGGTCCTCATTTCACCTACCTTAGAAAGGATGGAAGGCTGAGTCAACCTTGAGCCTGGTGAGATTCGAACTTTGCAGACAGCTGGTGTTAATCACAATGCTATCAGTCTGCTGAGCCACCAGGCCACCAGAATAACAGGGTGTTGTGGCCCGTCAGCGGGCCACACTCTGACAGCGAGGAGGCTGGTGTGGTGCTGCACCAGCAGCCTGTGCAGCTGGCGCTCGAGTCAGACAGTGAGGAGGCTGGAGAAGATGTGGTGCCAGAGGCGGGGATTCAACCAGGGCCTTCAGAACTTCCAGAAGCTCCCTTAAGTGAAGAGGAAGAAGAGGAGGAGCCTCTTCTCGATGCACGGGTGCACAGAACTGCCAAAAGGCAGGAGTGGTTCCTCAGGAGGAGGTCTCCTCAAGAGTAAGGCTTGGGGCTAATTGGCCACTCCCTTAGCCTATTTAAGGAGGAACGCCGACTGAAGCAATTTGCAGGGAACAACTTCGTTCACATACCTTCGTCATCTTCAGGCTGGTGTTTTCGGCTTCGTGCTTTTAGGAGCAATGTGTGATCGCAGCTGTTTCTTCTGGCAGTTAACCACTGGCAGCTAAAAGGAAGAAACAGCTGCGATCACACATTGCTCCTAGAAACACGAAGCCGAAAACACCAGCCTGAAGAAGACGAATGAGACTTTGTCGAAACGTCGCCAAGACACTTCCAATTTTACGCGGAAGAAAACCCGAATAACCAAAGACCTACATAATATATATATATCACCCCTGCTCCATACAATCCCCCCTCCCAGTTTCCCACAGCAGTAAATGTGGCAGGTCTGAATGCAAAAGATGGCTTCCAGGCCTGACACTATCCCTGTTTTCTTGGACAAATTCCTTCCAAGAAATTGACCACTTATTGTGGTGGCATCTTCCGCGGGCTGCCAGAAAGAAGAGGGGGTCAACCTATTCTCCAAAGCACCTGAAGGCAAGACAAGAAGCAACAGATGGAAACTGGTCAAGGATAGAAGCAACCTAGAACTAAGGAGAAATTTCCTGACAGGGAGAACAATTAGTTGGTGTAACGACTTACCTCCAGAAGTGGTGAGTGCTCCAACACTGGAAGTTTTTAAGGAGAGATTGGAGAACCATTCGTCTGAAATGGTAGAGCAGGGGGTTGGACTAGAAGACCTCCAAAGTCCCTTCCAACTCTGATATTCTGTTAAATAACTGTCTGGCTGTTTTGATCAAGAATAACCTTCAACTTGCCTAGAGTGGTCCATTTCACAGGACTTGACGGCAATACGTGGAATCAGTGGTGGGATTCAAATAATTTAACAACCGGTTCTCTGACTTAATGACTGGTTGGGTGGGCGGGGCCATGGTGGGCGGGGCCAGAGGGTGTGACAGGCAGCACGCGGCCTCCTGCACCTCCCTGGGAGCAAAAACAGACTGTTGGGGGGATGCACCCCCCCTGCTTCCCATTTTGGGCCTAGTAGGCCTCCCTGCAGCCTCCTGGGAGCGAAAATGGGCCACGGGATGGGCGCCGCACCTCCCCGTGCCCCATTTTGGGTCTAGTAGGCCTCCTGGAAGTGAAAATGGGCTGCGGGGGAGGGGGCGCACCAGTGGTGGGTTGCCCCTGGTTCGGACCGGTTCATAAGAACCGGTAGGAAAACTGGCAAGAGGCTCCACCCACTGCCCCAGATGTCATCATCAGCGATCCCGTTGCGAACCGTTGGTAAAGGTAAGTAGAACCCACTCCTGGGGCACACTCCCCCTGCACCCCGTTTTGGGCATAGTAGACCTCCCTGCCACTTACCTGGAAACTGCCCCGAACCGGCTGAATCCCACCACTGCATGGAATTTTGTCCCTTAACTCTTTCGGTGTAAATATAAATCCATGACCCCGAAGCATTTAGGAATGCGACCATTTCATTCACACCGCCCCCCACGTTGCTTCTCACTCTCCCAATGGAGCAAAGGATGCAAGTTTGGCGCAAAACAACTTTGCCCGTTTTGAAAGGGAGGCAATGAGGTGTTGTTGTTGTTGTTTTCCTGCGTGGGAGGGAAAATATATGTGCCTATCAGCATAGGGACTGCCCTCTTGTCAAATCAAAATCAAGAATAGGCGTCACGGAAATCTGGAATTTATATTGTGGGGATTTAAAAATATACTTTCCTTGCGGAGGCTGCCTCGCTCAATCCAGTAAAAGTTTTCCCTGACTCATTTGGTCTTTCAACTCCTTTCCTTCATTTTCATTAAATCGGTGTTTCTCAACCTCAGCAGCTTGAAGACTTCCAACTCCCAGAATGCCCCAATCTGGATTGTCTGTCTGATTTTAATGTTTTTAGCTGTTTTTATGGTTTTTCTAGTTTGGTACGCCTTTCACTAGTGTCCGTTTAAATTAAATGATTTCATGTTGCAGCTTTTTATGTTTTTTCTAGTTTTCTACGCAACCCAGAGTCCACTGAAAGCAATTTAAATTAATCAGTCAGTTAATTAGCCATAATATTTCCTTCTATATCCTCGACCTTACCAAACACCAGCATTTTTCTAGCCCAGCAATTTCAAGGAAATGTTGTTGTTGTTGTTTTTAAATGCTCTTTTTTTCCCATCGCAGATGTGGGTTAAGGTAGATGTTCTTTTATGTGTCACACAAAGTTGTGAGTGCTAAGAAAAGAAGTTTCATGAACACAAGCCGGTCCGGTCCTTCCACTAGGTGAAAGAAAGAGAGGACTTTAGATTGACAGATCATCTAGGTCAAAGTTTCTCAATCTCAGAATATTTAAGAGGTGTGGACTTCAACTCCCAAAATCACCCAGCAAGAAGTCCATACATCTTAAGACTGAGAAACACCGAAATAGGTGGCGAATAGCAGCTGTGAATTCTAGTCCCATTTTAAGCATGAATGTCATCTGGGTGACTTTGGGCCAATCACCAGGAAACTGGGAGTTCTAGTCCTGCCTTAGACATGAAATCCGGCTGGGTGACTTTGGGCCAATCATCAGGAGACTGGGAGTTCTAGTCCCTCCTTAAGCATAAAAGTCATCTGGGTGCCTTTGGACCAATCGCCAGGAGACTGGGAGTTCTAGTCCCTTCTTAAGCATAAAAGTCATCTGGGTGTCTTTGGGCCAATCACCAGGAGACTGTGAGTTCTAGTCCCGCCTTAAACATGAATGTCATCTGGGTGACTTTGGGCCAATCACCAGGAGACTGGGAGTTCTAATCCTGCCTTAGACATGAAATCCGGCTGGGTGACTTTGGGCCAATCATCAGGAGACTGGGAGTTCTAGTCCCGCCTTAAACATGAATGTCATCTGGGTGACTTTGGGCCAATCACCAGGAGACTGGGAGTTCTAATCCTGCCTTAGACATGAAATCCGGCTGGGTGACTTTGGGCCAATCATCAGGAGACTGGGAGTTCTAGTCCCTCCTTAAGCATAAAAGTCATCTGGGTGCCTTTGGACCAATCGCCAGGAGACTGGGAGTTCTAGTCCCTTCTTAAGCATAAAAGTCATCTGGGTGTCTTTGGGCCAATCACCAGGAGACTGTGAGTTCTAGTCCCGCCTTAAACATGAATGTCATCTGGGTGACTTTGGGCCAATCACCAGGAGACTGGGAGTTCTAATCCTGCCTTAGACATGAAATCCGGCTGGGTGACTTTGGGCCAATCATCAGGAGACTGGGAGTTCTAGTCCCGCCTTAAACATGAATGTCATCTGGGTGACTTTGGGCCAATCACCAGGAGACTGGGAGTTCTAATCCTGCCTTAGACATGAAATCCGGCTGGGTGTCTTTGGGCCAATCACCAGGAGACTGTGAGTTCTAGTCCCGCCTTAAACATGAATGTCATCTGGGTGACTTTGGGCCAATCACCAGGAGACTGGGAGTTCTAATCCTGCCTTAGACATGAAATCCGGCTGGGTGACTTTGGGCCAATCATCAGGAGACTGGGAGTTCTAGTCCCGCCTTAAACATGAATGTCATCTGGGTGTCTTTGGGCCAATCACCAGGAGACTGGGAGTTCTAGTCCCGCCTTAAACATGAATGTCATCTGGGTGACTTTGGGCCAATCACCAGGAGACTGGGAGTTCTAATCCTGCCTTAGACATGAAATCCGGCTGGGTGTCTTTGGGCCAATCACCAGGAGACTGTGAGTTCTAGTCCCGCCTTAAACATGAATGTCATCTGGGTGACTTTGGGCCAATCATCAGGAGACTGGGAGTTCTAATCCTGCCTTAGACATGAAATCCGGCTGGGTGACTTTGGGCCAATCATCAGGAGACTGGGAGTTCTAGTCCCGCCTTAAACATGAATGTCATCTGGGTGACTTTGGACCAATCGCCAGGAGACTGGGAGTTCTAGTCCCTTCTTAAGCATAAAAGTCATCTGGGTGTCTTTGGGCCAATCACCAGGAGACTGTGAGTTCTAGTCCCGCCTTAAACATGAATGTCATCTGGGTGACTTTGGGCCAATCACCAGGAGACTGGGAGTTCTAATCCTGCCTTAGACATGAAATCCGGCTGGGTGTCTT